>NC_049983.1:910114-927126 GCF_000003815.2 Branchiostoma floridae
CTCAACCCCAGGTAAGCAGCGTCCACATGTAAGGAACTCGTCTACGACTCTTGAACCCCCCTCCCTCTGCCCACTCCTGCTTTTAACTGCCATTTTAGAATTATGTAATAGCAGGGCTGCGCCAAGCTTCAGGGGATGGGCAATGTACAAAAATGGTTATTACTACTACATTTGTACTTTTATTAGGTAGATGTATCATTTAAACAGCACTTACATGTTTTGCCAACAAAACAAGGAATAAGCAATTTTGTTCACGCACAGTTTTGAGTACGCACGTGCAGTAACAAGAATTGTGAGTAATATGTCAAAGGTGACGGGGCCTTCATCTTTGTCCTTTCAGTTTTTGTCTTGTCTTCAATTCACTTAAAGATTTACATAAGTCATTTTTTTTGGTTGATTTTACTTTAATTTAAACATATCTATTCATAAACACAGATTTACTTCCAAGCTTGGGGATAATCTTGTTATATCCTTTTTAATCTTCCTTTTGTCTTTGAATTTAAAAAAAAATGTCAGACATTAACAGGTAACAAAATAAGTTCAAGTTGAATAACCCCCTTAGAAAGAAAAACTTGTTCAGTTGAGGCATGGGCAATAGGCCTCGGAATTGTGTTTTTTGTTGAGTAACAGGAACCCCGCCGCGCGCTGTCTGCCACGGTAGTCCGCCGTGTACCGCCAATCCGGAAATGCCTCCTCAGATGCTCCCGTCAAAGATTACTATCTTCTTAGTGCGAGTATTTCCCGTCATCCTTTGCGCCGCCTTTCCCCTAACTTTAAATGTTGGATGGGTAAGCAACCGATCTCCCTGATGTGCGTTACCACTTCCGGTGTTTTCGATCATCTGTGTTGTGGTGTGGGATCGTACGGCGGGCCCTTTTAGGCGCCTTGTCGGTTTTCGTGGTACTATTTGAGAAGTTTGAGGGTTTCAACACGCTGACAAAAGCTACGCTGCACTGCAGATACGTTTTGACCGTGTTTTTTCCACTGCTTTCGTCTGATTTTCGTGATCGGTAACGTCGCCAACCCGAAAGTAAGAACTGAGATAGGAATACCAACTTCCTTAGGAATACAGATCTCGTGAAACAGATGGCATTTTAGCGATTATTTAAGTATGGACCGTTCTACAAGAATAATGCATCAATGATTATAACGATTACATGTGGTTAGTGCCAGCGTTTTGGTAAATATACTAGCTACCGATGCGTTTTTTTTACGACGACGTGGTGTGGCCGCCGCCGTACTGCTGGTAACGCAGTGACCCGGAAATCGGCTAAAATTCAATGGCGTTTATTTTAATTTGAAATGACTAATATGTGCTCTTTGTACGTTAAATGTCCTCCAAATAACTCGACGAACATAATTCACTTGAAATTTTTGACTTAGATATTAGAATTTTGCAGAAAACGGCGATAGTAGAAAAGGCCTTTCCCACCTAGCTCGCTTCGCTCGCTCGCCTCTAAATCGGCTACGCCGATTGGTCGGCTTAGCCGACCTTCGGGTGGAAAAACTCCTGCGCTCATTGGTCGGCTTCGCCGACTTCCCCGACCTTCGGGTAATCCCCAACCCCGGCAATGCTCAGCGATACGGTGTACGGGCGAATCAAAGAATTCCTTGGCCTACCGCCTATGGTTGAGGGTATGAATATATAAAACACATGATTTAGCTTTAGTATTAAATTGCTCATGGTTTTAGTTACAGTATAATAGTTTATCTATATCCCCTGAACTACTTGGTTTGCCTCTTTTGTATATAGTAATAAAAGTATCTAAAAGTTTTTTTTAAAGCTTCATATTCCCCTAGAGCTCCCTTAAACTTGATGCTGTATGCATAACAGCAAGCAAGGAAAGAGTCACATATAAATATGAATGCATGACCCCCAAATTTACCCCCCAAAACATCCCCAGCCAGATAATAACTCAACTGCATACACGCACTACCTAGAAACTAGGTCTTTATTAAATCATGATGTTGAACATACCATATGTACAAAGTATAATCTTGATATGTGTACTAAGTTGTTTTACCATATGAGACACATATTTACACATATAGTAAAGTCTAAAAAGATGTGATAGCTGCATTGTCTATTTTATATGTGTTGATTAGATGTAAACACTTGGTTCCTTCTGTGTTCCAGATGATGACCAACTCCAACATGAGAGTAGTGAAGGAGCCAAGAGGATTCCTCAAGTTGTTGCAGTTTGTAAGTCATTCTCTTTTTATCACAAATATGACTTCAGAAAAAGAATATGTTTTTGGGTCTCTTGCTATTGTCGGGTGCTGTTGAACTTGATGCTTGTGTATTTGATGTCAACAGCATAACACAAGAAATAGTGGATGGATCTTCATGATATTTGGTAGGTGAGTAGGTGTCTGTAAGATGAAGGTCAAGTTTGAAAATGGGCCTCCTGGTGACTTTCTTCTGTACTGTAGTGGAACTTGTATATGTATGCATGATTCTATGTGGACAGCATGACTTGAGAAATTGTGGTCGGATTTTCATGATATTTGATAGGCGCGTACAGGTCTAAAACGCTATGGTCAAGTTCAATAATGGCCCTCCTAGTGGCTTCTTACAGTGCTGCAGCGGAACCTCAGGTTTGAGGTCAAATTTTCACTCCAGAGTTGCTTTACTGTTGCTTGTAGGCGTACGACATAACAAGCAAATATGTATAGCACATTAGGTGTAATCTTGAAATGGCTGAGATAAATATCCTTTTATGTAGACCCACAAAATGTCTAGAAATGTACTTGTTGAAAGCAACCCAGTATCATTAGTTGACAGTAAATACTAGTAGGCAAAAACAATGAAAAGTTGCTATTAATTCCTAAACCATGCTTAGATCTCATCGGTTGCTCTTTCTTCATAACACAACAATAATATGTACTGATTTTATTTTGTTCTTCTTTGTTCCAGATATTTGCAATCTTTGCGTTTGCCACTGCGAGTGGAGGTGGAAGCCATTTCCAGTTCAGTGTGACTTGCAATTCCAGCGATCCCAAGATGGTGGACATATATTATTCTTATCCATACAAGTAGGTTCTTTGTATGGATAGTTCATTACAATGTATTACTTTTGCCAAGGTTACAATGTATGTTTTTAGTAGCATTTATATGTTTGTGTGTGTGTGTGTGTGTGTGTGTGTGTGTGTGTGTGTGTGTGAATGAATAGAAGTTTGTTTTCATGGTTACCTGTAAAATAGTAGACACCCTTTGGTGTTTGATAACATACTGTAGCAAGTGGCAGGACAAAGCTGGTGGGGCTGGTCACCACGCATATGAATGTGTTTGAGTGAGAAGAAAAATCTGAGCAGTAGCTTAATAGGCTAGACCTTGTGAAGGTAAATATTATGTATTTGCTTGAAATACTGCCCTTGCAGTAACTTTGGATATCGGAAAACCAGTTAAGTTCCATTTTGATGTATCAGACATCTTTGAGCTTCTGACTGAAATTCTGCTTCAAGCTGCCATATTTAGCCGATGTGAGTGGTGTTTTTATGCCGACAAAACAATTCCAAATGTGGCTTAAAGTTTGTATGCCCTATCATCCCAGTTCATCACTGTTATTGACTTTCTTATCAAGACGACCTCCTTGATCAACCAGATCCACCTGTTGTCTTCTCTGTTTGTTACATTTGCCCCACCCCAGTCAATTCTAGGTCTTGTCACTTCAGACATGTTCTCTTCTTTTTGTGCATGCCTTTTTTTGGTTATGCAAAAGAAAACTCCAATATCCTGTCTTCTACCCACCTGATGGAATTATTTTTGGAACTTTTAACTTTGTCCCTCTACAGACTAGAAGACGTCCCTGTGATGAACGCCTTCTGCACCAACAAGACCCAGACTGTCTACCCATTGGTCGGCAATGAAAACTCCTCCGCGGAGTACTTCGTGACCATCGGGGTCTTCGCCTTTCTGTACTCCCTGGTCGCGCTAACGATCTACGTTTTCGTGGAGGGTCAATTTGGTGACAAGAACCTGTGGTCTAAAGCAGTGAGTAGATAGAATTTGTAATTTTGTATTGTACTGTATTTTGAAAATAGAATGTTAAAGCATGTTTTGTATTGTATTTTGAAATAGAACTTCAGAACATGTTACAAGAGTACAAAGAACTTCGGGGATCTCAATGGAATTTTTTCACAGCATTTGGGGTATCATAGAGTGGGGAAGCTTTGTGGTAAATGGGCAGGCACGAGCATTGTCTGGGGTCATCCTATCATTTTGCTTATAATTGGTGGGCCTAAATCGTAGGGGTCTGTACTAGCAGCCATTTTGAACCAATGCTATGATCCTATTTGCGTACTACTACCGTTCTTGTACTCCTTGTAGGGGGGTGTAGCCCTGCCTGTGTTACGAAGCCACAAATTTGTCCCTATGGACCCCAGATACCGCAGGGTAGATCTGCCTCTCTGTCTTTTCATGATTAAGTCATCACTGCGTCTATTTGTCCTGGGTTGATTTTAATTCCGAGTTTGATAAATCCAGGGGCCTGGCTTTACCCCAAAATAGCCCAGTAGTCGTAGGGTGTCCCACATTGTCTCATAGACTCAAGGGTTCATAAAGTCCCCAATGAGGCTCTTTTTTCTAAATGGGACTGTGGCGTAACTCAGGTGACCTCAGTATGACAGTAATTGCCCCAGGTGCAGGGTTGTACAACTTACAAGTCCACTAGCCCGATTGTCCCGGGGAAGTGAAATAGCCCATCGGGCAAGCGCATGTCCTTCCCCACTAGCCCGATTGGGCAAGTAATTATAAGTTTTATCAATGAGTGAGATTTTGATATACTTGTTACTTTTTACAGTCATGGTATCATGCATTGGTCAACACAGAAAAATAGAGCCAAATGGTAAATGAATTCCATCACTGAAAGTGAAAATGTATAGAAAAAAAGTCGTTTAATTTTGGGCAAGTGAAAGTTTGTTTCGGGCAAGTATATTTTCTATGTAGTTGCCCGATAGGACAAGTGAATTTTAGAAAACTTGTGCAACCCTGCCAGGTGTAGCCATGGGACTGAAAGGTCTAAGGAAACACTCACCCCAAGATGACCCCTCATTTTGATAAGTATATTTGATAACCTCTCTCCCCACAGATGTGGTCATTGGACTGATAGAGTAGCAGGGTTTTTCCTATTACAAAATCGCAAAGTGGGGGATTTAAGGGAGCAGAGTGACAAAACGGTGTTGGTGTGAGAAGGAAGGTTCCCCCCTTCCACGGTGTGGAGTTTCATGAATTATACGTTACAATGGGGCTTCCTGTGGGGGAAAATTACTGGCAGGCAGGTCACATTTGAAGACTGTGACCACATGTGACCTAGTAGCATCTCTGACCAATTAGCATTTTATGCTTGAGGATCTACGTATGTCCCAGGGTAAGGTCGGGAAATGGGGTATCCTTCTTTAGAAAAAGCCCTGGTCAGGAAACACACAAAGAAGGATCTCTTCTCTTTCCGTATATCATAACCTCTTCGCCCCCTCCCCCCAGGACCTGTTCATCACCACAGCGTTCGCCATCTTCTGGTTCACCAGCTCCTCTGCGTGGGCTGCGGCCGTGGCCGACATCAAGTGGTCGACGTACGCGCCCAACGTGTACACCCACGGCAGCATCGTGCAGCTGTGTAAGAACCAGGGCACGGTCTGCACCGACGGAGGGCTCAACTCATCCTACGCCAACCTTAACGTCTCCATCGTGAGTTTCTATAACTGTTAGGCCGCTTTAGAGAAATGACAGTATAAGGTAGTGCGACTATCATTGTGAGCACTTGCCTTACATGGAAGTTGACAAGGTATTGCAGCAATACCTTGTCAACTTGGAATATGTCCCATTGCCTTGTCATACCCGAATCGTAATCTCAGCAAAACACACTCCTAAGCCGGCTTCACTCATCTGGCAGCTTTTGATACTGTCTTATGCTACCTTTGGATCTGCTTGGAGAGTACCGGAATCGTTCCCTTCCTTTGCTGGCCCCCCAGCGAAGGGTGGTGCAACCAGGTCTGAGGTGGTCACATGATGATTCAAGGAAAAACTGTTGGCCTAAAGAAACTGACGGCCTAAAAATACCATTGCCAGATACGTAACAGAAAACACAATTTGCACGACTGTTACTGTTTTTGGTCAAAAGCTTACCACACAAGATCACAGGCAATGGGACATATTTATGTCATATGTACTTCAGAAAACACACATTTCAATGCAAAATGTGCCAGAAATGGAGATGATTTAGTGTCCTCAACCAAAAAAGCAATTCCAACAACTTATTCTGGCATTCTAATTTATGATAACGGGGAACTTGGATCACTCTAGGTGTGTTCAAATTACTATATGATAGCCTGTTTTAAAACAGTAGAACTCTATGTGAATATCACACACATAGATTGTGTAAATTGTTGTATGATGATGATGATGCTTGCACTCACAACCACACTGTGACACCATTTCTGTTTTTTCCCCGTTTCATTTTATTTCAGCTCTTTGGATTCCTGAACTTCATCCTGTGGGCCGGTAACATCTGGTTCACCTACAAGGAGACCCCGTGGCATGCCCAGCGCAACGAGCCCGCCGAGAAAAAGTACCCCAGCCCCGCCCTGGGCACTCCCACCGGCATGGAGGGGGGCACCCTGTCCTCCCCCACCGGACAGATATGAGGTGGACCGCTCCAGCCACACCCACTGCTTAGTTCCCCTTTCCACTGTAAACAGTGACCAAATTGGATTTTTTGTGAGCTTTGATTTTATAATAATTGGAATATGACCCACGATACAAATGTTTCATTCCCAAGACAACAAAACATACAAATTTTAACAGTAAGAAAATCGTTCTTTTTCCATAAAATTTGTGAAATGTTTGGTTTACCTATTGGTCACAGCCTAAAGTGGAAAGGGGTTGTAAGTTAACAATGGTTACAATGCACCATACAATTGTTGATACCTGACAGTGGAACTTAACTTTTTTTCCTGCTAAGGTATAATTTTGGCAATGAATTTATGCTGTATGTGTTGTTTGGCAGCATGGAGAAAGGTACAGTTTACAATTCCTTTAGCATTGTATATTTATGATTTGTCAGGTGAATCGTTAATTATTAATTGCTGCTGAATGTTATGCATTGTAGACACTGCTTGGTAATGCTTTATGAAACTTTTCATTTCCATTTTATGTGTAAAAAATTTTCACATATCATTTCTCTTTGAAGTAATATACTAGGAGACATTTGTATGGTGCATTGAGAACTTTTGCATGTGCTTTTCTGTTGTATGTAAAAGTTCTTTATTTGGGTTTCTTAGAATGTAAGTTTTCCTTTCAGTTATAGTCTTATGTAAATTTATGGCCAGGTGTTTCATTTCAGTTGGCTTGAATTTGCTCAGTAAACAATTATGCATTACGATATGGAACATTTTCTCTTGGTGGCAGCATAAGTTTCCTACAAATCGAAGTTACAGTTGAAGCAGTGGATTTATTGCCGAGCGATTTGAATTTGAGGGAGCTGGAAAAGTTACTCTTTTAGTGATCATTCCTTACAGTAGTCTCCTTCATTTAAAGAAGAGTTGCATTGTAGTGCTTTGTTCTTATAATATTATTGCAATGTATTGCAAACCTCTATTGCAGTACCCCCCAATTCCCCCACGTTTTACACTAAAATAGGTCATTCTGAGTCTCTTCAATATGAACACTTACTACCTAATTCAACATTGTTAAACTATGGTAATGCAGAAATCTAGGAAAAAGCACCAACAGGAACAAAATGCAGTTTTGTTACTATTAACACATTTGTAAAGTAGGTATTACTTTGAAAACACTGTTCAAATTTGAGTAGAAGCGTGTTTTACAACTTGTATTTCATTATTGTATAGACTGTATACAGACTATCTGAAATAAGGGAGAGTAAGTTAGGATTACATTCAACTTGAAAGAATTATAGAATTTTGTGGGGAAGAAAGTTGTCATCAGATTTTCCGAGGAGCAAAAGTATAGGTACATTACATGAAGATGCAAAATGTAGTGGTATATTTGTACGTACTGTGTTTTAATGCATGTTGAATAATGACTAAGGAAAGTCAAGAACAAGATATTAGCATTCCTTACCTGCACCACTCAGTCAAGCTTGTATGAAATGTAGTTTAAGAGTGCCCCCTATCTGAAGCCGTGTGAACTACACCCATGTTATTCGAGGCAACATAGACAAGACATAGGACCGTAGCCACACTAAGTAGGAAAGATGTGTAACTGATAATTCGGAACAATGTTGTACTGTGTTACAAATAAGCCACACTTTCATACCTGTCGGCATTGTTTGAAGTGAACGGTGTACATAGTAACTGTTCAGTGGTGTATTGTGCCTCCTTGGGTCTGTGATACAGTGCTGTAGATGTTCTCTATTTACTGTTTTTGTATAGGCTTTGAATGTGCTTTTCGATACTCATGGAAAAGCATTGAGTGTACTTATGAAAGCAGCACATCTTGTGGTACCAGTAACTGAAAATCACTTAATGTATATCCATTCTAAAAGCACTTGCTACACATACAAGCCATTTTCTGTGGTGTATTCTATGAATGACATGTTGACTGTTGTGGAACTAGGCTCTGTTCACCTACTACTAGCATTGTTGAGTTGTAGTGAAGCATTTTCATGTCAGGTAGCAGTTCCCTTCATGTATAGAACAATGTACCAACTCTTATCATCTTCACTGCATTCACTATGGCTATGTTTGAATGACACCTTTTCAGAAAAAAACTACTTGTAGTAGACTATATTGTAGGATAAAAGTCGGTGTAAAAAGTCGTATATTATATAACAGGACCACAAGTGAACAGTGTTTTGTAAAGGCAAAACCGTTAAAGTTAAGGCACAGTTCAAACTTCAATGTGCTGTCAATGATGTTTCCTATATACCGGTACGTGTATATCTTGTGTAAGTGACTACACATGTACTGTGTCTGTAATTACAGAGTAGTAGAGAAAGTGTTGCTATAGTAGAAACAGCTTTTGTAACAAAAAAGACCACAACGTTCATACGAAATAGGTTTCCACCACTGATAACTGTAGATGTAAAAAAAGGTGTTATAGTCCCAGCCTTGCTATTATACTTAAAGCCATTGTACACAGGAAAATATTGTTACGGTCATAGATGTAACATTGTGTGCGAACAAAAAAAAAAAGGTATAATTTACACCTATTTGAGCAGATTTCTCACTACTTTATACGTCATTACAGGCAGTGTTGAAAGAAAAAAGAAAACTGTTTCGTTCCCAAAATAAGAAAACAGATTCTAAAATCTTAAGAATATTGCACAATTCCCTTCAGTGGAAAGATGATACTATATTTGGTTGTGTTGTAATTGTATCGCAAGTGCTCAGTGAAAATTTGTAAGAAAGTTTACTATGGAGAAATTAGATTGCTTTTGACTTTCGATTGTGACTTTTGTCGAAGTATACGTTGAACATGTCTTGGTTGTGAAATCTGCTCTTCCTTCTAAAACTTATATATGTAAAAAGAGAACCTAGTCTTGTGTGTTATGATAAGGATGTAGTGTTGCGAAACACGGAGTAACTCTTTGCTGTTAACACTGTTCAGTGGACGTACAATGTACAGCTGTACATGTAGTTGGGACTCTCTAGTTGCTTGTGTGGTGAGAATGCAGTATAATTGCTAACCGTATCTACTATATTCAGGAAACCGTTTGCTCCGCAGTAAACTCTGTACGCTTGACAATTCTGAAAATTTGTCATCATTTGTGAAGCTTCCTCTTCTTTTTGATAATGTCCTTTTAAAACATCAGATTTTGTTGATTTTGATATTACTCCATGATGGGTAAATCATTGCATAACACTCCTGGTTTACACTGAACAAACAAGTTTGCACTGAACAGTACAAGCTGCATATATGGACAGATTTATTTGATCCACTCAATCCGGGAAGGATATTATATACGTATCCAGTACTTTCCAATATTATGTGTGATGGGTTCTTGTTCGTGCTTGAGGCGTGGCTGTCCTAAAACATGGGACCAATCCGATTCTATCCAAGACACGTCCTACCAAAAGCTAGGTACTGATTCATTTCACGTGTCTGAGTAAAGTCGTGTTAAGTCCCTTTCCCAAGCCGATGTCAACCCAGTACCTCAATAATCTGGGCCAAACACCCTGCCCCATTATGCCACACCAGTGCCATGCTTACGTTACTTCATCGTTCATCCAAATTATTTTCTGCCAAGCAATTCAATCTGACATTACTACAACTGTCAGTCTGTATAGACTAAAACAAATAACTGCAGAAAACTAAAAAAAAAAAAAATTAGCAACATTTTGTAGGAAAGGCAGAATGTTTTCCATTGGTTTTCGAAATGGGTCAGGGAAAAGACATGACTTACATTGCTTAAGCGAAACGATTTCCTCCAATGATATCTCTAGACAAATGTACATCAGGCAAACAGCTTTATTTTATTGTAGAAACTCAATGACTTGAACTAACAAATGTTTTAACAGAAAAATCAAACCAACGACACTTCTATTCCTTTATCTATGGGGACTAAGAAAATACTGAAATACAAAGTTAAAGATGAAAGAAAACCTTTATCCTACTCAAAACAACAGAGTCCTAAGTTTATAATTTGGGAACCTGGAAATTAAAAGTTGGAAAGTCAAATACAAAAAAATGTAACAGTAAAAAGTTTGATAATGAACTCCCCAACAGTTTTACTGTGAAATATTTAAAGTACTACTACATGTATCTGCATGATTATAACAATTTTACAACTAGTAAAATGTATATGAAAGAATTATAATAAAAGAGAATAAGCTTCATAAACAAAATGTTACAAACATTCTTTAGGGTTCAAGCTAGATGCTTGCATGCAATCCTTATAATACATCAGGCCAACATCTTCTCTGTACTGCCACACTCACTTTCTTACTTGTGAGTCTGCATATGCTTTCTAAGACTACGCCGTTCACTGAACTGCCTGCTACACTCCTCACACTTGTAGGGTTTCTCACCTGTATGAGTCTGCACATGGGTCTTCAGATGACCCAGCCGACTGAACTGCTTACTACACTCCTCACACCTGTAGGGTTTCTCGCCTGTGTGAGTTCGTATGTGTTCCTTCAGACTGCTCAGATGACTGAATTGCCTGCTGCACTCCTCACACCTGTAGGGTTTCTCACCTGTGTGAGTCCGCATGTGTTTCTTCAAACTCTCCAGCCGACTAAACTGCCTGCTGCACTCATCACACTGGTAGGGCTTCTCACCAGTGTGAGTCCGCATATGGGTTTCCAGATTACCCAGCTGGCTAAACTGCCTGCTGCACTCCTCACACCTGTAGGGTTTCTCACCTGTGTGAGTCTGCATATGTCTTTTCAGAGCAAACATATGACTGAACTGTTTGCTGCACTCCTCACACTTGTAGGGTTTCTCACCTGTGTGAGTACGAATGTGTTTCTTTAGATCACTTAGATGACTGAACTGCCTGCTGCACTCCTCACACCCGTAGGGTTTCTCACCTGAGTGAGTCCGCATGTGGCTCTTAAGATGACTCAGCCGACTGAACTGTTTGCTGCACTCCTCACACCTGTACGGTTTCTCACCCGTGTGAGTCCGCAAGTGAGCCTTCAGCTCATCCAGCCGACTGAACTGCCTGCTGCACTCCTCACACCTGTAGGGCTTCTCGCCTGTGTGAGTCCGCTTGTGGGTCTTCAGACTTCCCAGCCGACTAAACTGCCAGCTGCACTCCTCACACCTGTAGCATTTCTCTCCTCTGTTAGAACGCAAATCAGAATCCTTTTTTGCCTTTCTACTTACGCCATCCAAACTCTGCATATAGTGTGCTGATGCCATCCTCGTATATGAGATCTGGTGTGACAAAATAAACAGTTCATTTAAGTATTGAAGAATTCTGACCCCAAAACTGTCACTATTCTGAATCTACTAATCTCAGTTCACAATCAGACTGACGTTTGCAACAAACGATCTTTAGATTTTAAGCTAGATGCTTGCATGCAATCCTTAAAATAAATTAACCAGACCAACATTAATCTCCAAGCATATTCTACGGTGCCATAAGATAGTATCAAAGCTGGCCAAGGAGTATAGCCCGCCAAAGGGAGTCAAACGGGCACCGGGGATCTGCCTTCATTACGATTCTCTTGTTGGCAACATGGGACAATTTTTTTCTCTATTTCCAAAAGATAATTCCTACTGGGGGTGAGGAGTTACATATGACGTAGCCCGGTCAAACTTCAGTGAAATCGGATATTCCTGTTCTTTAATACAAGTTGAAATAGAAAATACATAGAGAAACCCTTAAACTATTAAAACTCACGACAGTTAGTTACTGAATATCCCCGTAAAATGTGGAACACACCATGATGAACACCAGATGTCAGAATGGCGGGGACTTTCCAGCGCTAACCGAGGGGCGGGCAAGGGGGTTTACAGTATACCTTTCATACATGTATCAACTTCGCCCATCATGCCAGTGTCGAGTGTTAAACACTAATTACTGGTAACACTCGACACTGCAGTAGGTTTAACGTTAAAAATACAGTCAAACCTGTCTATAGCGGCCACTTAAGGGACCGGACAAATTTGGCCACTATAGACAGGTGGCCTCTGTATAGAGGTGGTAACTTGTAGATAAAATACCCAAGGGACCGACAAAAAGTGGCCACTATGGACAGGTGGCCCCTCTGTAGAGGTGGCCCCTAATACAGGTTTGACTGTATATCTAAACGAGTTTCTTGTTTATAACGCTAAAAAAACACACAAAATAAAGATCCTCTGTTAACCTCTCACGGGCCCCCATTTCCTCCTCGCTTCCCCGTGTGAATTTGAATAAAAGTTGACAGAAAATTTCCTCCATTTCAGGCGAGGAAAAGCAAAGCTACGAAGGAACATGTGTATCCCTTCCCTCTGCAGACTATGGTCTATTTTTCAACACCCACAGAGTACAGAAAAACGGAGCTGAGTTACCAGTTGACGGGACGTCCTCACGATACGCTTCGGCTTTCTGTTTACTCTATAGAGATTTTTGAGTCAAAATACAACAGATTGTCTTACCTGAACAAACTTGAACCTTTGACTTGCAAAGAAAAGACACTTGAAAGTCTCCACTGAGTCCAAAGCCACGAAAGTTGTTTTTTTTCTTCGGAAGGACGGGGCCGCTTTTTCCAGACCGCCCTCCGCTTCGCCACCTCGAGTAAACAGGAAGTCGCGGAGAAATAACCCGGAAGCATTCAATGATCATGGGGCAAATACCATCTCCTGATTACCCAGCAAGTGTCGCGTCACTCTGTACATTCGGGTTTTACTGGCTAAGAAATTACGAAAACCTGTGGGTCTCCTTTATAACGTTATTATTCGCCAGGTTATTTCCGAATAGAGGAGCGCAATTTGAAGCTTCAATTTTGTTGTAGTTGGTGTGATCAATAGAAGGCAGATCTGTAAGGTTTTATACACTCAATCCGTCATGGCCCCACTCTTTTCGATAAGTGTGGTGGGTTCTTTAATGTGATAGATTTATGGCTACGTCCCGAGTTAGTAACGCACGCACACACACACACACGCACACGCATACACGCACACACACTCACAAACACACTCACACACACACACACACACACACACACAAACACAAATCATGTAACTGTTACTCCTATGTAAATGTAAAAAAAAAAAAAATTAGCACAAGGGGCCGTGTCATAGTTGAATGATATCCATATATTCTAATCACAACCGTGACATTACAAATATAATCGATAATCGCAATATACCAACCGCAATCACAGTATAATAAGTATAATGCATACACATGTCACAAGTATCAATTCCCATCATTAATGATAAAGCGGTTTTTCAATTTCGCATACATTATCCAAATCAGTGCCTTATTTGTGTATTTGGTATCTGCTTAATATGTTCCATATATCATAATTGACATTTGTTGAAGTCCAGTTATACAATTTCCCTATAATTATGCAAATTAAGCCCCCTTTGGCATAATATATATATATATATATATATATATATATCATTATGAACATATTTGCCTAAGCTACCTGCATATCTAAATTATGGCAATCCGTCGTTCCTTTCTTCAGATATCCACTTTGAAATGTGTTGACAAAAATGCCTCTGCAGTTCCAAAATTAAATGAAAATGAAACTGGCCCCATTTTGTCATGACGAAAACCGCTATCTACCACCCAAATGTCAAGACAATATCATGTCCGGGACAAGAGATACATTGAAAAAACTTATATGATAGAATATTTAAATTATTTATGCAAATATTCATAATTTGGATAATTATTTCATCTTGGACAACATTGTCCAATGTACCTACATACCAAAACCATGAAAATCCAGCGTTCCCTCCTTGAGTTGTCCACTTCAGAAGTTTTTGACAAAAATGCCCCTGCTATCCTAAAACTAGCCGCTAGGGGTCCCAAACTTATGTCACTTCTTTCTGACACTCTTACCTAACACTCAAAAAGTCTTGACCATAGCTTGTTCAGAACACGAGATAGCAAAACCGTAATTTGCACTGCAGTACCAAGGAAAGCCGCTATGTGGCCCGAAATCCAACCATTTTCAGCTTTAGTCACACCCTACCAACACACTAAGTTCGAAAACAATTCATCCAGCCGTTCTTGAGTTATCTTTACCATGAAGAAAGGGTATTTCCATAAAACTTCAAGGTATACTACCAAAATGTTACAGCAAGAGCAGATAACAGAATGATAATGATTGTTACGACTTGTGTTACAATTAGCAACATCAATGACGTCAAAATGACGTCATAAAATTACGTCATCCATATCCAAGATACCAGTAGGGCTCCACCATCTTAAATCGAACACCTTGAATTTTGAAACAAATAATCGCAAAACCCAATGGAAGTATACTAAAACATCAAACCTAACGTTTTTTTGATAAAAAAATACTAGGTAGTCACAAATTCTAAGGGACTTCTAAGGTAGTTATTCCACACATATATATTACCTCATCAAATTAGCATATTTTAGGCATATTTGAAAGATATGAAAGATATTCTAGATAACAAGATTTTATCTATGTGAGAAAATAGCAGTAACTTAGCAAATAAACATGAAAAATACATTGTTGACAGACATTTTTGACGCAAATCGCTAATTTTGTTCCTAATAAACAGTTGCGAACAGAAAAAAAATTTTAAGATTTTTTCACACTTTGTGAAATTGTTTCAAACTTGATTTTAGGAAAGCTTACAAAATTTTGTGGTTCTCGCGCGCGTAAGTTGGCGTGGGCCTCAATACGCCCTCACCCCCACCCCGTCGTCTGAATAGGGTTAATAGCTGACATTTTCCCCCATCAACCTCTGCTCGAAGAGCATACTGGTAGGGCAACACCACATTTTTTTTTCTTTGTGAAATCAGAGGTCGACCATTGTTTAACAAAGCATGCATCTGAATACGTTCCTGTATATTACTTAAGATTTTGAGCACAAACACGCTTTACTTTTACTCTTACAACAACCAGGCAGAGGAGAAAATAGTTAAGGAATTGTTCTAACGTTTTGTACAGGCATCAAATGTCTCCAATATAACACAACTGGTTATTCTGTAATTAGGTGTTAAGATTAGCTCCAATAATCTGGTCGACCAGTACTCAGCAAAGATACGCCTGTAGAAATGAGCAGTTAGTAATGATCCACCCCTCTGATTCTCCTTCTCATTGAAACGTGCAAATTAGCAATTCTAGTTTGTAAAAATAGATCCGCTCATCTTTCAAACGCAGTTTGATTTGGAAGAAAATGTCTTCATTAGTGATGGCCATGAAAAATGACAGCATAGTTTTCTTCAATGCATTCATTAAAGCCGGCGTAAAAAACGTCAACGGTAACATTCGTTACAGAAGTAGTAGAAATAAGGTAAGAAATGGGACATGTGGAAGGGCATTTAAATACATGGCAACTTTCGTACACCAGGTCAAGTAAATATCGAAGAAATGATCAAACAACGATAACGTTTGTTAGAGTCATTGCTGCAAATCATATGTTCGGCCAGGCAAATAACCTCAAGAGTACAAGAACAACTTCAGTAGCAATCTGACTTGATCGGTCAGAGGTCTTGGCAAGTTGGCATATCAAAATAGAAAGGATGGCGACAGCATTATGCACGTTGCAATGAGAACGAGTCTATATAATATGTATTGCTCGTACAAGAGAAAAACAGCATTACGTATCAACTACCCATTTATCTTAGTTCCATGTTGTATGGATCATGATTGTTAAGGGTCTTCTGCAGTCTTACGCTGTGGATGTCAAGTCAATTTAGTAATTGCAAAGATCAGTAAGAACAAGCCTACCTCTGCGTTGTGGATGGGCGAGGATACGCTGCACTGTCCGAATTGTTTTCTTTTTCCAGATTAGAATGTATTTTCGATAGAAGTATGCCCACATAAACTTACATGTACTTGTGTAGAACTGTTCTCGACTTCATTACATTGTTTTCCTTGCGCTTCACTGATGACTTTAAGTTCCTTTTTTCGGTGTCTTTTCTTCAAGGTTGACCGTGGTATCACCCGTTTGTGCCAACTTCGGACGCGCAGGTGGGTGCTGTGAAGCGAACTGGTCCAGGCTGTGCACTGCTGTTACCTTGTCGGTCTCTGTGTCCAACGCTGGTGTAGGGACGTGTGGTGATTCTGAATACAGGTACAGCTGTCCGGGAAGTGTTTCCGTGATGTCCTCTCCGGAACGTGGTGTTGGTTCAGCATGTACATCTGCCCGCACTGTAAGCTGGAATGGTCGCTGTGTAGCGGTCCTGTAGCGACGGTGTTGTGTACAAGGCGCCAGTCCTGGGTTCATGTCTGCTTGTGTTGTCTGCTTTTGTGCTTGGTCGGGAGTTCCGTCCTCCGCCGTCGGCTTCAGGGCTTCTGCAGGGGTTTGAGCTGGCGTGACGTTTGTTGCCGGCGCGCCTTGCCGAGAACAGGTGATGGCGGCCGTCTCCATGTCCCCATGACACCGTGCCGGTACCGCAGGTGGGGTG
>NC_049983.1:927226-930943 GCF_000003815.2 Branchiostoma floridae
TCCCCTTTCCCGGTTTTCTCCGGGGCTCCCTGGAAAGCCTCGGTAGTTGGGCCCATTGTGATGGAGAGAGTGACGAGTAAGGAGACAAGCAAGTTTATGTTTCTCAGAATGGCAGAAAAGGAGACACTGTTGGCAGCGTCATGCTCACATTGCAGACTGTATTCGGGCAGTCCACCGAAAGCCACGGGCGCTAGTCCGAAGAACAAGGAGAAGGCCCTGATCACCACGATGCCCACAGCCACGCGTTTTGTAGTGACTTTGTCATGGTAGTGCAGGGGATCGCACACAAAGTAATACAGATCTACCGCCATCATGAGGTACGTGCCACACATAGAAAGCAGACATGTTGGCGCTACCAAGAAACTACCCGAGCACCACAGATGTACCCCAGTCACATCTTGCCGGAAAAGTGCGACGATGCGGATGGGAATCAAGCAACTTGTGAAGATGATGTCGTCAACGGCAAGGTTGCAGCGAAGGAAATGGCTCGGCTTTTGCAGATTCTCTTTTTTCCAAACCAAGAAAATGAGTAGCAGTCCGCATCCTACCGACAGTACCAGGCTGATGATGAGGTAGGTCGTCTGGAGATTGCGAAATGTTGAGCCGAGGGATAGAACACGGTTGACATCATCTTCTTCTGACGGGACGTCGGTTTCTTCTTCCATATTGATTGTCAAAAAGCACGAAAACGCGCCACGTAGTTCATGTGTTCTCTTTTCTGGTCAGCGGTGTGGACAGTAAGACAGCGGTACATTCAGCTACTGGCGTAACACCCGATTAACTGTTGACAGAAGCTCCCCTCTGACGTCCTTGACATTTTCAGTAACTGTTGTAAGGCCACAGCAAGTAAACTTTATGGATGACATCCGCGCCCTCATTAATTTTCACCTGATTTCAGAATAAGACGAGAATTTTTTCTTCTTTGGAGACGGTCAACATGACGAAAAATGACCAAATTGAGCAAATATGTTGTGTTGTCACTTAGCCTAACGATCGTACTTGTAAAAGTGACACTTGCGAGGTACCCAGGAGAATTATAAAACTAGTTGGTTAGTTTAAAAAGTGGCACCGATATGGAAGCCATGAGCGTAGTTTACCACACAAGTGCCACTTTTACTACACCAGAGTACATCTTGCAATTGTATGCAGGAATAAATGCCTTGTTGGCTGTGGTACCACGTTTTGTTCATTTAGTTCTAAATTTTAGTTACAACATTTATGGTGTCTATTTTAAAAATGTAACTATCTTGTGTTTCTACCCATCTTGATTTTTTTTCGCCCTATCTCACTATTATACAGTCTGCTGAGGGTGTCACCCATAGAATGTACTTGTTGTGGCCTTATTTTGAAGCTTTCGATACCCATCATCACAAGATGATGAATTGATATTCATAGTAATAAATTGAGCTATTATTGTCGAACACAAAGGAAGAATGTCTTAATTACTGCTATATTGTTGCCATATAGCATTTTATAACGACGTAACGTTAGCAGACAATAATGAGTATTGGTGGATAATCCTACAGAGATCGTTTGTATATTAGCACTGGAAAATGAAATAATCAGCTGATTGGCCCGTAGTAACTTTCAAAGACATTGCAACAGAACTTTCGGTCTGTATGTCTGACGTTGTAGATACCTCGCCTTCTAATGGTTGGGATGATAAGTAAATGTGAATTTCCTTTACTTCTCATGAAATCTACACGCTTGTTTTATTGCAAAAGACGTCAGAAATATCAAAAGTCAAAATTAATTTCTAGTTTACAAAAATAATATAAAGTTCTAGTTTGTTTAACATCATAAACATCATAGAAGTTATACCGTAAGAAGTTAACCCTATCCAGACTGGGCTTTTTTGGCTTTTCCTGCCCCCCCCCCCCTTTGCAATTTCAAAACGGCTTACTGTACGAACACCAAATTTTTAAATGCTGAAATTTTTATATCATTATGACGTATATATGACGTGTTTCAGACGTCATTTATGATTATTTTGGCTATAACGGGGAATTCTCATACCTAAATATTTCACACAAAAAGTTTACAACAAAGGTTTCTTATCAATATTCAAGTGTTATAAGACTTCTTTTGTCAAAAGCCGACGCAAAGACGTCAAAATATGACGTCATAAAATGACGTCATCAGTAGTTTAGCTATCCGCCATCTTGGATTATATAACGCTAAAATCCCTTGAAAATGGATGGAAAACGTTCACATGAATGTTTTCTGTAAGAAAATACCAGGTTGTGATGAAACCCGAGTGAAAATAAGTTGGTTATACTTTTCATAATGATATTGTCGGCCATCTTGGATTTTGACCTATTACATTGGCATAATTTATGAATATTTAATTATAAATGTCACACTAAGATATGTTAGATATTAAGGATCTCTGGCGTCTGGCCTCATCCTATCTGCATCCTATTTTCGGTTAATAACATTCGGCGTCAAGGACAGGATGCAGTCAACACAGTGAAGAAGAGCAAGGACATTCTATCAGAAAAAATTCCATCTGATAGAATGTCCTTGGGAAGAGGGAATGAGCTGTAACGTCCACTGACAGAACGTACGGGTGGTAAGTGAGCTGCCGAACTTCTTTGGGTAGACCCAGGCCAGAGGATGGGGCACTGTATCCGGTTTTCAACTTCAATGCCTAAAACAAAACGGGCAGACAAGCGAGCTTTTAATCGACGGGTGGAACATAGAGATGACGCAGATCCCATCTCCAAAGTCTACTGACAGAACGATTAGCAAAGGTAAGCTGCCGAACTCGTCGGGTGAATCTTGAGCAGAGAGAATGCAGACACGTGTCCGGTACCGGTTTCAAAAGGCCACCGTCATTATAGGGGTGGCAGCGGCAATCATCACAATTCAACTTAGAGCTTAAATTCACCATGTTTCGTCCATAATTTTCCCCATTCTTTTCCGTATTTTCATATCTCTTTTGTGACGACCCTAACCTGATTTCATTTACAACAATAATTATAATGATAGTCCCCCATTATAATTACTGTCAACATGTACACCAAGACATTAAAGATACCATCGATGTTATTTAAATCTTTAATACACATTATCAAATAATCTGTTAAAAACATGGCCATTGTTAGATAATGGAGCTTACTTGGCGCTTAATTGAGCTGTTGTAATTGCACGTACTTCTATGTACCCGGACAGCTAAAACATAACATGTTAGCGATTAGGGGTGGGTACCGGTACAAAACCGGTTTTTCTTATTGGACCGGTCCGGAAAAACAGGACCTGAAAAAAATGGGTGGACCGGATGTTGGACCTATTAGAAAATAAACGGATTATACGATCAGGAATTCACGCGTTTTGGGGCTTACTGGCCGACGAAAATAATGAGAGCGAAGCAGGCTTATTTGAGTTTATTGTCATTTCTACAAAGTTTTCAAGTCAATCGTACAGAGGCAGTTAGTCTTGTAGGGTTTTAGAACGCCAGTCAAATACTCCACCAAACATATCATTTGTGGCAAAATGGACCATTGTTTTGAGTATCGTCCATACACAAGTTCTCATATACTGAATCAGGTCCAGGTTCAGGTCCGGACCTGGACCTGATCCTCTGGACCTGAACCGGACCTGAATTTTCTGTACCGGTTTCCACCCCTATTAGCAAAGCAACTAAGCACAAGAACTGTGCGGTCACTTATGTAAAAATGCTTTTACCCCAAATACAATGTATCCACAATTCTACAG
>NC_049983.1:932559-952613 GCF_000003815.2 Branchiostoma floridae
CAAATATATCGTAAAGATTTCCTCATTTATTGGTTTCTAGCACTGGATGTGTCAATAGCCTAAACAGGCTATCGCCACACTGAGTGTGCCAATAGCCTAAACAGGCTATCGCCACACTGAGTGTGTCGATAGCCTGTTTAGGCTATCGACACACTGGGTGTGTCAATAGCCTCGCTCAACAACAATTGTTGACTCATCCATATTTGTATTAAAAAGGCAATGCATTTGTATACTAGTAGAGTTGTAATAGATTATACGAAAGCCGATGTACTCTTTTCTGGTAAATTTGTTGTAAAAATCTTTCTTTGATATACATGTATCAGATTTTGGAGGCGTATATTACAGGTGATGTTTTTACCTCTTTATTGTGTTGAAAGATCCTATTCTACTCATGCTCTGCAATTTGCATGGCGGTTACATTACACTTACAGTTGTTCTCCACCCCCACTCCCATTCAAATACACCTCTAATCTTCTATTTCTTGTTCATTTATTAACCACCACCAACCAGGCGGTATTAACAACAATCACAAGAGGTCTTACCTGTAGGTCTATGGTGATTACCAGTCTCCACGACTTCTGGAATCACGTAAAATTGCGTAAGTTTGGAGGAGATGGGACGGCGATGCAAAACAAAATGGCGGACGTCAGCTCGCAGTGCCAAAGGTGAGAGGTCACAGGCCTGATACATCCTTCACAAAGGGTGAACCCGAGATCACCGCATAACGCTTTAATGAACGAATTGACATCTTTATATCATACACTATAGTAATGTAGTACAATGGCAATGGAATAACATATATTAGACGATGGTAATAACTTCATACACTATAGCTGTACGCAAATCAAATCTTACCAAAAATTTACAAATCCTTCAACAAGTCCTCCGGTCCTCCTCAAGGTGATCTGACCCGACGACTACGTCACATGACCATAGCGGAATTGTGACGTCGTCAACGGCTTCAGTGACGTAAATTTCAATATTCATATAGCCATTATCTAAACTTCAAAGCCATGTCAGAACTTGGAGACGGGGTCATGGATAAATATTGTGTTGTATGACATAGACTTGAAAAATGAGTAGAGATTGTAGTGCCTTGTCATAATTATCAGCTTCACTAACAGAAGAAGATATATGCCCCTCCTTGCTCACGGTTAGGATTCGAAGTATACTGTTTATAACAAGGAAGGTATTGAACAATGATCTAAATCAATAAATCATATGCTTTGCTTACACTAAATTTGTTTTGAACAATATTGTTCAGTGAGTTAGGAAACATGTTTCTGCATACGTATTTTTCTTACAAAAACGTTGAGAAAATATATTTACAGAAAAATACGCACATGTACACTATACACAATATGCCGCTTGCGTATGTTGTAAATATTAACTCAAAATACTGTAAATGCAGAAACTTTCGCGGTGGATTAATGTTCGCGGTTTTCGCGGCGGCCGCTTCCCCGCGAATTTAAAACCACCGCGAACATTTTTCCATAACAGTAAGAGATTACAGCGCATGGCGCT
The DNA here is from genome assembly GCF_000003815.2 of Branchiostoma floridae. NCBI lineage: Eukaryota > Metazoa > Chordata > Leptocardii > Amphioxiformes > Branchiostomatidae > Branchiostoma > Branchiostoma floridae. The sequence goes on from NC_049983.1 coordinate 934,084, forward strand.
ACCGCGAAATTAAATCCACCGCGAAAAGTCCATTTTCCCGCAACCGCGAAATTAAATCCCCGCGAACCTAAATGCATTTACAGTATTTGGAAAAAAAAGACCCAAAACAAGAAGTTGCATAGATGATAGAAACTTTAAATAATATCATGATCACAGTTTTACAGAGAATGTGAAAAATAAACGCCTTGTCCATATTTGCCATAATCCTTGACAGCCTGCTTGGACACGTCTGTCTCTAAAGTCACAGCAAGTAAATTGTATGTACTGTATAAAGTCTACTACAAAAAGCAGATGAAAAAAAGAGCAACGCAGCCATTGAATCTTAACACGGCATAGCACAGCTGCAAATTAAGATTTACTGTAGTTAACATGGTAGCTCCTAGGTTTTTTCTTTCATTTTGCTCTTCAAGTTTGAAGAGTACAAATACATAGATATGTTTGATTTCCTATCTGAAGAGTTGACAGTTATACGATTATTCACCTGTATGTGTTCTTATATGTAAAAATAATTTATCCTTTGTAGCTATCCTGTAGTTTCACAGAGAATATAGTTGTAAGGTATTTCTTCTGTATGATTTGCTCGATTAGACCCTCGAATTGTACTGTGCTTGTCTCAAAACAGACGTTTCAGCTGGATGAAAAAAGAGAAGAATTTGGCCAAATAGGGACAAATAAGTTGCCATGGGATTTCAGCCATTTTTTGTAGTCTGTTCACTCCTAGGCCAATTAACTCATTCTAGGGTTTTATTCCTAACTTGGCCAAAGTCCCCTTTTACTGGCGGAGTCTATTACTGGCAGATACTAGTCCTGTACACCGCAAAAACGTTACTCACCAGTGTGCTTTTTTTTCATTGTCTTAATTTGATTTCTCTGCAGCATAATACCCACACTGGTAACACCTGAAGGTGTTTTCTCTTGTATTGGTTCTCATATGTTAATACAAGAAAGACCAATAAGTTACCCACAATGTCTACATATGTAGGGTTTATCATTAGTGTTTTGCTACATGTTGGTCCAAAGACAGTTTGTGTGCAGCAGAATAGTCACACTGGTCACACTTGTAGGGTTTTTCTCCTGTATGGGTTCTCATATGTTTGGGTAAGTATGACTTTTTAGCTGTCCTGTACCCACATTCCCTATAGCTACACATATATGGTTTGTCACCGGTATGTATTTTTATATGATGGTCTAAACTAGATTTTACTGATGCAGAATAGTCACACTGGTCACACTTGTAAGGCCTTTCTCCTGTGTGGGTTCTCATGTGTCGGGATAATTCAGACTTTCTAGCCGCCTTGTACCCACACTCCCCACAGTTGTAGGGTTTCCTGCCGGTGTGTTTTGATTGATGCTGATGTAACTTCGATTTCGTTAATGCAGAATAGTCACACTGGTCACACTTAAAAGGTTTTTCCCCAGTGTGAGTTTTTAAATGTAAGAATAAGTAAGACTTTTCAGCCGTCCTGTACCCACACTTCTCACACATGTAGGGTTTGTCACCATTGTGTTTTGCCAGATGTATTTCTAAACTACGTTTTTCTGATGCAGAATAGTCACACTGGTCACATCTGTGAGGTTTTTCTCCTGTATGGGTTCTGAAATGTCGAGATAAGTGAGTTTTGTGAGTCGTCCTGTAACCGCACTTCTCACACATGTAGCGTTTCTCACCGGTGTGTTTTGCCTGATGATGTTGGGTCAAAGTGGATTTCACTGCTGCAGAATAGTCGCACAGATCACACTTGTAAGGTTTTTCTCCTGTGTGGGTTCTCATGTGTCGGGATAAGTCACACTTGTTGTCTGACCTGTACCCACAATCTCCACACATGTAGGGCTTCTCACCGGTGTGTTTTGCCTTATGTTTATCCAAGTTGGATTTGTCTGTAGCAGAATAGCTGCATTGGTCACACTTGTACGGTTTTGCGTGGATTCTCATATGTCGGGATAAGTTAAAGTTATAAGTTGTCTTGTACGTACACTCACTGCACGTGTAGGTTTTCTCACCAGCGTGTTTAACAACAAGCCTTCTCTTCTTCTCTTTGCTATCCTGTACCTGTGAGGTTGATGTGTTGTCAGGTTGTCGAAAGTTCACATCACACGTTTCCTGCTGCAGGCTCATGTCTGCTGTCTGGGTCTCCATACTGTCACTCTCATTCACAGGGTGCTCCGAATCATGCACCTCTTACCATGGTACCCAACACAAAGCTGTCCCGAAGAATGTTCACGGCTGGAATCTTCCATTTCTGTTCTGTGGGGCAATAGATTATAATGTGTTGCTAAACGTGTGACACATACTAAGCATTTGGTTGTGTGCAAACTGCAATAACGATTGTCATGTTATAAAACTACATTTTTTTTAACCAACACTGGAAGACCTACCCACTTCTGATGTGTTTTCGTCAGTCATCTTCTTAAAAAGTAGAAAGAAAACAAATTTCTCGTGACAAACTCACTGTTTGGAAAATGTAGGTCTATATCGTATGTGGTGGTGCCATGCAATGAATGATTTTCACCAAGACAATGATTTCAGGGCTCGAAATACTTTTTTCTGCAACATCAAAAAGTACCTGCACCAGACATATTTTACCTGGACCACTCTGAATTTAGGAAGTATGAACCATACAAAATTGTTCAGGAACCATTGAAATTTTTACTCTTTTCACTTCATGGGTGGTATTACATTCAATGCATCTTAATAACAATCCACATACACCTACGTCATATAACATTTATGCATAAAAACCAGTACATGGATCAGTGCAGATTAGGTGCAGGTAAAAATACCTGCACATGTCTAATTCTACCTGCACTAACCTGCATGTGTAGGTGGTATTGCGAGCCCAGGATTTGCTTATCACATGGAATTATACAGTACCTGCGTATAACATCAGTGTATAATCAGAGTCTTGTGTGTCAGATTTTGAAATGCAGTAGCTGCAGTGCGACTGTTGGTTTTACGCTCCATAAGCGGTCCTGGAGACAACTCACCATCTTTTTGTCTACCTTGTCCCCCCAACGACCAGGAGGTCAAGGGACCAGGTAGGTACCATAAGTGGGAGCGTAAAACCAACAGTCGCACTGCGGCTAGAAATGCAGGTGACCCTGTATACATCCCACTGCCCCCCTCCCCATCAAAACAACAATCATAAACACACTTGAACTTACCTGTAGGTCTGTGGTGTTTAGCAGTCTTCGCAACCTCTGGAATTCTGTAAAATCTCGACAATTCTTCGGAGATGATAGCAAAAACGAAGATGCAAAACAAAATGGCGGACGTCAGCTCACTCAAGGGCAAAGGTGAGAGGTCACTTACCCGATACACTCTTCTAGTATTGTATACATAAATTGTGCCCCAATTTCTAATCTGGTTCTTAAACAAATGACTAATTCTAGAATTCAAATCAAAACCGATGTCATAGGTTTCTGTAGATCTGTTATTAATAATCAGACTTGTGTACAATACCAGTAACCACAACTGCAAGGACTGCTGCCCCTGCTAGGAGGCATCGTTCAGCTAAAGGCTCGCTGTGGCCAATATTGTCTTCGCCAAAAGTACACAACGGTTGGTTACCCTAAATATATATATATATATATATATATATATATATATATATATATATATATATATATATATATATATATATATATATATATATATAAACTACAAAATTATGATTAAAAACGACAAATTGTCTTTTATCGCGCAGGTTTATTTTAGTTTTCAAACATTTACGTGCCATTAGAAAAGTGAACATACAATTGACCAGAATGATAATATTTTAAGCGCTTATATTGTTGCAAATGTTATTATTTCATATGTATGTATGTAGAACCTTCAAAACATACTGGAGTTACACAAGTTTAGTTTAGATGCTTGTCAATATATCGAAAGTCAGATAAATGCTACATGATCTAGAGATAGCTTTCACACAAGAGTAGACACTTGTGATACTGCTTATTAACTCTGAATCTCTAATGATTATGTTACCTGCAATTAGTCAACGGACAAGAATTTGCAATACAAGTATTAATTGATGCAAGGATATCTTCCACAGATGCCTGTCAACAGAGAGCATTACCGCGGATTTAGTAGAATTCTTTTACACAACCAATTTGTACTCACTTTGCTTAGTAATACGTTAGAAGCTCGGAGGAACCTCTATGAGAGACACCGAAACGTAAGCAACGTGGGTCCAAATTGGTTGTGTAAGGGAAACCGCAGGATAAGACATTAGAAGTTTGCTGCACCTTATCTCATATTGTAAGTTTTCTCTCTTGTATGGGTTCTCATTTGTTGGGCCAAGTGAACCTCTTTAGCGGCCCTATGCCATACTCCCCACACAAGGGTTTCATACTGGTGCAGATGTCTGCCAAATTAGATTTATATGATGTAGAAATGTCACACTGGTTACGCCTGCTATATTCCTCAGCAACTAGCCAGGACACGTCTGCCTTTATTCATTCATATGTTCAGTTGGCTATCAATACAGCCAGCCAAGGTCGACCAGCTAGCTGTGGCTATTACAAAGGTCTTGCCATGGGAGAGAAATACAAGATACATTGGGTAATACAAGATACATTGATGTAGATCAATTATAGTTACATCAGATTTGTATTACATTTAATTATAATACAAGGTATATACGTACTCTTATAGATGTCTACCTTATGCTTATTTCTTTACTACAGAGTAGCTACCATGCTCAGGTACAGATTAAGACTACAGTTAACATGGTAACTTGAGTGGCTCTTACACTTTCACGTCTGAGGGGACGGATTCGCAGGCTGTACGTTTGTCAAGTTTGTAGATTTAGCTTCTTTCGCATGTCGCCTTGTTATATGTATCGTGAGATGAGACTTCCTAGCAGCAGAGTAGTTGCACAGATGACAGTTATACGGCTTTACTCCTGTGTGGGTTCTCATGTGTACGGCCGCGGATAAGGTAGACTTTTGAGTTGCCCTGTACCCACACTCCCCACACATGTAGGGTCTCTCACCAGTGTGTGTCGCTACATGTTGGTCTAAATTACCTTTCGCTGCTGCAGAAAAGTCACACTGGTCACACTTGTAGGGTTTTTCTCCTGTGTGCATTCTCGCATGTACATTTAAGACAGACTTCCGTGTTGTCCTAAACCCGCATTCCCCACACATGTAGGGTTTCTCACCGGTGTGCTTTCTAAGATGCTTGTCCAAAGTGGATTTGTCTGCAGTAGAATAGTCACAATGGCCACACTTGTAGGGCCTTTCTCGACTGCTGTGTGTTTATATAGACGATGTTGTTTTAAATTCTGTTTCTGTGTTGCAGAATATTCGCACTGGTCACACTTGTAGGGTCTTTCACCCGTGTGGATCCTTATATGCTGGGAGAAGTTGAACTTCTTTGCGGTTCTGTACCCACACTCCCTACACATGTAGGGTTTCTCACCTGTATGTTTGAACGCATGCCTTTCAAAATCTCCTTTACTCTCCTGTACCTGTGAGGTTGATGTGTTGTCAGGTGGGGGAAAGTTCACATCGTGCATTTCCTGTTGCCGTTTCGTGCCTGTTGTCTGCTCCCAACTGATACAAGTGTCGTTGCGACGAATTACGTATGGTTGGGTTGCGCCAAAGTAGTCGTAGATTTCCTGGTTCTCGTTGTACGTTTCCTGGTACAGCACGTTCTCTTGTTCATCCTGTTGCCACCCAGTGTCTCCTGTCTCCTCTTTGATGTGCGTCTCGTTCGTAGTTTGTTCCGCTTGATGCTGTTCAACGGGTGGCACAAGTGTGAACTCCGCCATCTCTAAAATTATGGTAAAAATATAGGCAAGAGAAAGATAAATACATTTTCTACTTTTATAAACCATAAAAGGGCGCAAAACATTGCATCAGAAATTCGTCGAATAGTAGATCCGTATAGGCTTCTGAGAGACCAGCTGAGTTAAACGGTACAGTAAATAATGCACTGTGGGATAGATTGAAGAGTATCATGTATTGCAACCAAATGTTGAATGCGGACCATAGCGTCATGCTTTTAACCTTTAATCATATGACAGCACCATGTTTCGGAGTTGTTTAGATACAGTAACCAATCACTGACCGAGCTGGTGATAGCAGGTAGCGTGGTACAAGGTTCCAGCTGTTTGTCGCTGTTGGACCCCAGGTTAGTAACTGTAAACATTATAATTTGTAGAGTAGCCATGCATTTGTAATGCTCCGCGCGCAACTATAAACCAGACCATTGTGTAGCCTTGTATATTATTAAGTACAGAAGATACCACACAGTAAATAGCGATCCTGCAAGAGCATTCAACCTGGCTTGGCATAAAGTTCACTGACTTATAATGAATAATATATTATAATTTAGTATAATATAGTATAATTTAGAGTAAGGTGCTCTCACCTCTCAAAAAGAAGTACTCCCTGGAGTAAAAGTACCCACGGACAAATGTTCAAAATCTAATAATAGTACCCCCTGGAATAACCCCCCCCCCCCCGAAAAATGCCAAATTGACATGTAAACTGTGCCCATGCTACTTGTCCGAGAGAAGATGATAAGCAGGTAGCTTATTTTTTTTTATCTATTTATGCCTGACTACCATATCAGTTAATTGTATACCTTGAGGATATCTTGAGGATACTTCGTTGTAGTAAGGCTCCCGCCTGTTGACACAACCTCTTCATTCCTGGTATCTCTTATGCGCCCAAAACCTGTCCAGCATTGTTTTGAAAGTGTTCACGCTGCTTGCTGATACCACTTCCTCGGGCAAAGAGTTCCACAATCGAACTGTCCTTACAGAGAGAGACTGGCGTCGCACATTTGATCTGACTAGCGGCACTTTGACCTTGAAGCAGTGACCTCTTGTCTTGTCGAGGTTTGCTAACTCGAAGAAGTTCTCGGGATCAATTCTTTCTTTCTTAGTCATGATCTCATATAACTGGATCATATCGCCCCTTTCTCTTCTATACTTGAGTGTTGGTAGGTTTAACTTCCTGAGTCCGGAACTATACGGCATCCCTGGAAACTATACGGCATCCCATTTAGCGAGGGAACCAGCCTTGTTGTCCTATGTTGGAATCTCTCAATTAGCTTTTGGTCAGAACTGAAATGGGGGCCCCAGACCACATTTGCATATTCCAAGTGTGGCCTGACCATGGACTTGTAAAGAATAGGTACTGATCTTTCATCTAAATTGGTAAACGTTCTCTTCACAAGCCCTAAAACCTGATTACCCTTCAGAGCTGCTGCAGCAGTATTAACATGAAAATTGAGCTGTTCATCTACCGCTAAACCTAAATCTTTCTCGACTCTAGTTTGTTCTAGTTCATGACCACCTACTGTATACTTGGCCCTCTGGTTCTTACTACCCAGATGTAGAACCTTACTAGTACACTTGCCAGCGTTAAAAGGTAGCTGCCAGATCTCTGACCTGAGTGCTCCACCGCACACAAGTCTAGCTGTAAAGCCACCTGGTCAGCATGTGTACAGATGGGTCGGTAAATCTTACTATCATCTGCAAAAATCTTAACCGTGCTACTTATCACTTCGGGTAAGTCATTTATGTAGACGACAAATAGAGTCGGCCCAAGTACACTACCTTGCGGAATGCCACTTGTAACTTCACACCAAGGAGACTGTGTACCATTTATCACAACACTCCTTTGGTCTAGGAAGTCACGCATCCATGTAAGCGGTGTACCACCAATTCCATATGCCTTAAGTTCCACTAATAACCTCTGATGGGGCACAGAATTGAAGGTCTTTCTAAAATTCAAATATACAGAGTCGAATGGTTCACCCCTCTCCAGGCTTTGGGACCAATCATTCATGACATCTAATAATTGGGTTGTACATGATCTATTGAGGACGAAGCCATGCTGTGAGTCAGTGAATTGTGCTAAATTGTCAGATAGCACTGTTTCTTTTCTTGCCAAAAATAGTCTAGATTTCACTTGTGCTGCGTGTATTATGGGTGATATGGATGCAAAAGTAAGAATCAAAAGGGACGTAAACAAGAACCGCTTAGTGGAGTCGGTAGTAGGTACTTTAAGGGATGTCACTAGGAAGATATACGAGCTACTGGGGGGTGTCACTACAGTACCTGAAGTAGAGGTTGGGAGGGACGAGGGTACTGTGTCCTCGAATGTCAACACGAAGACAGAGCAGGATGCAGTAGCTACCATGGTAGGAGACTACATCAGTAGTATAAATAATGAACAGAATAAATATGGATATCTTGTTTTGATATATTATCTTTTCTCCATTATGCAATAAAATGCAATATATAGAATAGATTTATAGTATTATAGTATCCGTGTTAACAAAAAAAATTCTACAATTTTTCCTTTTTTCGAACATTTTCTGGATGATACAACGAACCATTTCTTATTGTAAATCTAGGGTACAAATCGTCAATCAGCCTCACAATTCCACAACCCCCTCCATCAAATACCAACCACAAACACATTACTAATTTCAAATTACTGTCGACCAAGCACCCAACAGGAATCATCAACGACAATCATATGTCTTACCTGTAGGTCTGTGGTGGTTAGCGGTCTCACAGTTTCTGGAATTCCGTAAAAATCGTTTCAGTTTGGAGGAGATGAGTAACGATAATGATGGCACGAAACGAAATGGCGGACGTCAGGTCACCGACGGAGCAAAGGTCAAAAGTAACAAACCTGATGCACACTTGATAATGGGTCAAACCACAGATCACCGCATAACGGTCTTCTGGTTTCGAGAATAGTAAAATGCAGTTCTACCACTATATCTGGGCGAGTATCTTGACCACTATTGCAAAGCGGCTTCGTATGTCCGAAGGTGGTGAACGTGTGAGCAAACGAGCAGAAACAACAAGAATATGAATAGATATAGTTTTCTGGTATGTGATGCGATATGTGACAAGAGATAAGAGCAACAGACCCAAAGAGCTACATTGAAAGGCGTGTGTTTCGGAGTACCGGTACCCAAGGAGCCAGACTGCAGCGAGGCTCGCCGACTTTCGTACATCGGCTGCACTGTGAAACATCCACTGGGGGTCAAATAAAAGTGGTTTTCATAGTAGAACGAGCAGAAAACCTTCGAAGCGTGCGTGCTGATGCTGATGCGAAGCTCACATCCGGGTTTCTCGGTCCCTCCAGACCGCTTCTCACCACAGTTTGCAGAAGTGTTCTCAAGATTGAGCGCGATTTGTACAGCGCTACTGGGCAGAGAGGATCAGGGAAGTAGTCAGGAATGTTTCTCAGAGCATAGGCTATATGAGACCGTGTATTGTATGGTGTTTAGATGCGACTTTCGTGTGAGTATGCACTGTACATGTGGCCGAGCGGTATCATTACATACGGCGGAAAGTGACGGGTACGGCAAGATTACTAGTAGCAGAACACAGTTTTCGGCCTATGGGGATTTCTATAGTTAAGGACCACAAGGTGACTGACATCGACGCTGAGAAAATCATAGTAGGGTGCAGTTTTCAAGCACGACAAACTAATATGTTGAAGTCGAGGGTATAACCTGCCAAAATAATTGAAAAACAGAAAAAGTTGTCGTTTTGAATTTTTTTAAAGACCTCTTTTAAATGGGGTCATGCGGAACTGCAGCCGACTCACAGGGGCAGGCAGCTGTAAAGGTCACGCGCATTTATACACCAAATGGACAAACATCAAAACCTGACACATACCACCTGAAAGTCGACTCCTTATACTACCATACAGCAAAGCTCATCCCCCGCTGTCTTTCACGTTGTTTACAGGCGCTTCCAGATTTCGGCCGCACTACTTTTTTACCCCTATGTAATAGACCAAGGGGGTCGCGAATAAATACTGTGGGCTGCGACCTTAAAATCCATGGACATTAGAGATATGACCTAGCGTACAGGTTTTAATATCTTTAATCAGACGATAACAGCGTTTCAACTATCATCAAGAAAATTGATCGTCACCTTGTACCTTGTATAATTGACATCTCTTGAACAACCCAAAGCAGACCGCACAGCAGCGGCCTCTTGCGATATCACACCAAAGTGCAGCGTTACATACTACATTACAGTACTTTTCTATTGGTGATTGATACAGTTGCGCCGTGGCATTTGTCACGGACCACGTGCTGGTACCAATTACTAAGGTAAACTCCATTTCAAGTTTTAATTGTCTAGCAAAAATTTACGTAGCTGCATATATCTAATAGAAATCAAATCACGGCATCATAACGCTTTTTGATTATTCGCACAGTTGCGCCCTCCAGCGATGTGTTTGTAAAGTGCAACGATAGTACGTTTTGCATGCACTTTGCATATAGATCGCTAGAGGACGCTGCTACATGGTCTGAAAAATTATTGATAGAAAATAAGGCAAGGAGGTGTTTTTCCTATTTTATTCTTTTGCTCGTTCATTCAATGAACCAATTATTCCTCCCTTGATTCGTTTGTTCGCTCATTCATTCATTGATACATTAAAATACAATAACGGAATAAACACTTGGGTATCCACTAAGTACAATTTATCAACATGTAGTTCAGCTTATTTCGAATGACCACACAGCAAAACCTGGCTATTAAGTCTTTTTGAAAGCCTCTCGGGCAGGTCTTTTTCAGGCTACAAGTTTGTTTTGAGGAACCTCACATTCAGTGAATTATCAGGCTATTTCAGTAAATTTTGAATGGCCAAGCTTGTTCCAGACTATCAGTTGATTTCGAATTGCCAACATGTGGTGGGTGACGGTACAGGAAAGTCAGGTACATGTACGGTCCAGTCCGGAGGTCCGAACCTGAACCTGTACCTAATTATTCAAACTTATCACTGCAACTACCTAAAGTCAAACTTGAATCTGGCCGTAGGAAATTTGAGTACAGTGGTGCATTTTCATGGAAAGAGTTGCCCCCCACGGTTAAAGTGGTCAGTTCTGCTTTGTCGTTCAGGAAACTGCTAAGAAACGGTAATCACTGCTGACCCCTGACCCGGCACTAACTTTGATTAATGAGTTACGATTTTGATGAATTTTTTGTATATATTGTTACTTTAGTTTGTTCATTGTTTAGTTTATCTCATTTCTCTGTTATGCTATTTTTTGTGTGTTATTTTGTACAGGGCACGCCTGTAAAGCAGTGCGCAGAGTACAGACTGTGTCAAACCTGTATAAAGAAAACAGAAATAAATAAATTATCTGTGAACTTATCAACTCAATATAATGGTCCATTTTGCGAACAAAATGTTTTGTTAGGTAGAGTATCCGACGTCCATTATTGTTTTAAAATCCTATGTACATGTAAACAGCACTAACTGCCTCTGTTTTTGGCCTGTTTTGACTGTCAAAACTTTTGTAAAAATAACCATGAACCCTCCTTTACGTCGCACTTGTTATTTGCTTGTACATGTTATCGGACAGGTGCCTGTTATGCATGTGTAGTTCATGTAGGTAGATGCTTTTTTTCACCGTTAGTTTCTTGGGTTTGTAAATATGTTGCAAAAGAAAGATCTTTTGTTTACATTTTTTCTGTCAACAACTGGGAACAGACTGAATTATGTCGCCAAGGTTCCCACAAATCATTAAAAAAAACACACCCATGTTGTCTGTTCCTGATTTCGCTTGTAGATATCTCTGTTTTTCTCCCATTGACGCCTGGAGACCATAACAACCGCATTTCAAATGAATCAAATCGGTGTGTCACGAACAGACAAATCTGTATTGAGATATATCTACTAGTATATGTTTTCGGTGGTGTTGGCAGTTTGGTAAAAAAAGTATCATCGAAGATTTGGCGATGGTGTCAAGAAAAAGTCTCTACGTTTTTTTTATGAAAACCACCACAAGACGCTTCTCATAATATTTCGATTTGCCTGACAACTTTTCCAGAATGATCCCCTTGTAATTAATGAATGATATATAATGCCAGTATTTACTCCCTTTATTGCGCTGCAGGTCCGGTAAAGTTCAGGGAATCAAAAATAGTCTGTTTCGCAGACTCTCGACATTAATATGTAAAGTTTGATGAATCAATCAGTTGTTAGTGGACACTTTGAAGTCTGTGAATTTTTTGCATAATTCAGTCCGTTTTGGGGCTGCAAAGCACATCTTTTGAATAAAGTATGAAGGACAACACGTGACTAAAAATTATTGATAGAAAATAAGGTAAGGAGTTGCTTTTCCTATTTCATTCCTTTGCTCGTTCAATGAACCATTTGCAATATTCTAAAGTGCAATATCAGCAATCCTCAATAACTTTATTATGTTTTAATATTATTTTAACAACAGAATTTCTCACTTTTATACCGTGTTGTAGTGCGGACTATAATTGTTAAACGTTCACCGCAATTCAGTCTCAGAACTGCAAGTGTGATGTTTTCGTGTGTGACCTTTATGTCAAAATAAACCATTCATTATTATTCCTTATGGATTCGCTTGTTCGATCATTCAGTCATTGAAACATTCAAATACAATAACGGAATAGACACTTGGGTATCCACTAAGTACAATTCATCATCATGTAGTTTTAATTTACATGGGTATTAATTATTTTTGAAGGCCTCTTGTGCAGGTCTATTTCATGTTACACAGTTGTTTTGAGGGACCTCACATTCAGTGCATTATCAGGCTATTTCAGTAAATTCTGAATGGCTTAGCATGTTCCGGACTATTAGTTGACTTCGAATTCCCACACTGTGGTGGGTGACGGTACAGAAAATTCGGGTACAGGTACGGTCCAGTCCGGAGGTCCGAACCTGTACCTGTACCTAATAATCTGTGAATTTATCAACTCAAAATAATGGTCCATTTTGCTAACAAAATGTTTTGTTAGGTAGAGTATCCGACGTCCATTGTTTTAAAATCCTATCTACATGTAAACAACACTAACTGCCTCTGTTTTGGACCTGGTTTGACTGTCAAAACTTTGTAAAAATAATCACGAACTGTCATCTAGTACTTCGCTCTTGTCACGTAGGTAGATGCGTTTTTTCATCGTTATACTAATTAGCTTCTTGGGTTTGTAAATCTTTTCTTTACATTTTTCTGTCAACAACTGGGAACGGACTGAATTATGTCGCCAAGGTTCCCAAAAATAATTAACAAATTCGACAATTAAAAAAAGAACACACCCATGTTGTCTGTTCATGATTTCGCTTGAAGATATCTATGTTTTTCTCCCATTGACGCTTGAAAACCATGACAACCGCATTTCAAAGGAATCAGATTGGCTTGTCACGAACAGACAAATCAGTAAAACATGTATTTAGATTTATTTACATATACCGAGGGTGTTGGCAGTTTGTTTAAGAAAGTATCAACAAAGATTTGGCGATGATGTAAAAAAAGTGTCTATATTATTTTAATGAAACCACAACAAGACGCTTTTCATAATATTTTTAGTTGCCTGACAAATTTTTCAGTATGATCCCCCTGTAATTAATGAATGATATATAACGCCAGTATTTACACCCTTTATTGCGCTGCAGGTCCCGGTAAAGTTCAGCGAATCAGGTCTACACCTGCAAAGATTCTCGCCTCTACATTAGTTGCTCGCCAACACATATACCGTTAAGGTGGTATCTCACTGCACTTGGGACACCGGTGCGGCACTGCGGGGTTCAAAATATTACTCAACGAATTTCAGAGATAAAGAACGAATTTTCCTACGTTTTGTGCATTTTGTTGTCTTCTAAGTCATATTTTTACGGATGTATAATTACGCAATATCTAGATTATAATAAAAAAAGAATCAGCGAAAATAACACGACAGTGTCGCAGTGAACGAACTCCTCAGTGAAGCACCGGTGCCCCAAGTACAGTGAGATGCTACTCTCCAAGCACAGGTTGAGTCGCTGAGATAAAGGAGCGTCCGTGTAATTTTTCCCAACTACTACTATTATATCTCAGCGACTCAACCTCTGCTTGGAGAGTAGTGAGATACCACCTAAAGGAAGCGATGCATTGCCAATTGAATGTTAACCTACAGACCGAAATAACCTGCAATATATATACTATATATGAAAAAGTATTTCCGTCATGAATCTATAAAAAAACCAATCGGTTTTCATGCAAAGACAATACAGTAGAAGCCAGTTAATTGCACACCGGGTAATCACACACTTCTGTTAATTGCACGATATCCCCAAATCCCATGGTGGTGCCGTCCAGCTTAATAACGTCGCCTTGTTGCACCATTTGGATAATTGCACGAAATATACTGGCAAATGGGGTGTGCAATTACGCGGCTTCCACTGTATTTGACAAACTCACATTGTCGATTGATCAGAAACCGTTTGAGAGTATGCATTTAAAATTCCGTTTATACTGTCGATGCAGAACAACGCCTTGGGCTTGGGAGGGTCGTGGTTATTTTCTCGCAGTTTGAACTGTTAACAAAACTGCTGATATGGGCTGAAATATGTTAAAATGATTGATGATGTCTTGTTAGGTCAAAACCATGAATATTTATTTAGTTTGCTTAAGATAACGCCATTTTCTTTGGCACTACAAACCAACAGAGGACCAAACCCTGCCTGCCACAAATATTTTGGGTGGTGGTCTTTTCCCCCAATTTTGTTATGGTGAAGATTCAAACTGAATTCATATAATTGTACTGCGTCCAAAAAAAAACACGTTGGCAGTCTCTAGAAAATGATAAAGTTGGAACAACCGACTGGTTGTCAGCACACCAACACGTGACCGATCGCATAACATGAGTAGACAACAAGATTGTCTAAGATGAGTAGACAATTAATTGGCTTCAATTAGTTTGCGTAGATTGTCTCCAATGACTACCATTTGCATAATTCCTGGGTATGGACTGTTAAAAAGACCCGTTTGTCCCCAGTCTCCCACTTTTGCTTCCAGATTCGAGAAGAAGAGAGAGAAAGCAAACTCCAGACGACAGCCTCATCGTTATTGTCTTGAAAAAAATCTCGGTAAGTACCAATACCGTAGCAGCTCCACGGCACATCGTGTCATGTTTGCAACTAGATTCTTTGTTTATTTGTTTATTTAGATAGAGCGTTTATATACCAGACTAACCTTATGGGGTTTGTAGACTTTTCGCCCGTCTTGTCATATGCCTGTTCGCACGGTGTAAACTGTATTGTATCTACGGTACATGCGCGTAGGTCAGGTCGGCCTGTGAATGAGCAGTGTCCTATATCCGCTAGCCTCTCGGCGCACATTCATAGAATTCGTCTTGCCGGCGTTTTAAGCTCCCTTTACAAATCAAAAATTTAGCTCGGCCGACGTGTTGGCGAGCTCTAAATTGGCTTTTTTTGTCAAGAAAGACCGACGCTCTGGTGATTACGCGGTTTCGGACGATTTTTAGCAGCTTGGCCGACGTTCGCGGGTCCCTGGAAGCTGCGCATGAATTCAGCGAGATCTCGGCGTCGACTTTTTATGAGATTTTGGATCTATCGCAAAATACTGTTAATATCTTTGTTTTTAGGGAGCCCGTCCACCCCAATCATGCTCTGGATATTTCCCCAAACTCAGAAGTTAAAGTTGATCCAAATATTAGCTTTTTACCGGTTTGGTCAATTCTCACTTCGTCCTTGTGCAAGAGATGCTACCATCTCATGGGGGATATGTAATCATTATTGTTGGATAGGCGTCGCCCAAGCCCCTTCCAAATCATTTATGAAGGGGCAGATTTTCAGAAAAAAATACAGCCGATGATCGGGTGACGTAAAATTCGGCGAGCCTTGACCGATGTAAAAATTCGACGGGCGTTAGCATGAATTGTAAAGCCGGCTTTCTTAGCGATGACATGACTCTTCAGGGACGTGGTAGACAAGCCCCCCGTGCCTTGGTTTCACTTCCCGTCATTTCGTGATAAAACAGTCCCGCATTCCTGCCTGCGCATTCCCGGCTGCGCTTGCCGCTTTCCCGGCTGCGCTTGCCGCTTTCCCGGCTGCGCTTGCCGCTTTCCCGGCTGCGCTTGTCGCACTCCCGGCGAATATTTTTTTCCTTTTCAACATTTTAACTATTTTATGTTATTTACTCACCCAGCCAAATTTCCTAACAGAGGTTTATCCTTTGTCTTAGATTTAGACAACTTCGCCTGGTTGACCAGCCCTGAAACGTGAAAAGAAAACGATACGCCTATGTTAATGTTAATGTAATTTTTGCAAATTATTGTCTGAATGGAGAGTTTTACATGTATTTGAAGCTTTGGCGCCCAAATTAAACAATACGCCGTTGAATCAAACCGGTGTCGTGCAGTTACAAATTTGACCGCTGAGAGTTGAAATGCAATTCGTTATGTTGGGATCACAGTTTTGTTTACTATAATTGTTCAAAGCAGGTGTACACCTCCGTTCTTATACAGTCATCACCGATTCGCCCCAGGCGTTTTCCAATTGATTGACGATCGAGATAAAAAGCATAAAAAAGAAGAAAAAAACTGTTTTTTTTTGCTTGTCAGACAAATATTCCAGCTTTTAAAAAGACAATCGGTATCTTATTTCTACAACCAATAGAATTTCTTGTTTACTGGTATTCAAATGAAACTGTGATTAATATTACTATACAAAGAGACTACTGGAATTCTAGTGTTGACCTTTTCTAGATAGGTATGTAACTGCCTCGTTTGTAACTTTGAAATCTGTTTCATAATCTTTCCTCAGAGTTCACCAGACCATTTGAAGATGAAGCTGACCATCTCTGTCCTTTTCCTGGCTTGTGTGGTGCTCGCCGCGGCCATCCCCGCCCCACGTGAGGAGGGTCTGCAAGGCCTGCTGACCGAGATAAAAGACATGGTGGCAGGGATAGAAGGTGAGATTTGTTACATCTACATCTACATCTACACCTACATCTACATCTACATCTACTTCTACATCTACATCTACATCTATATCAACATTTACATCTATATCTGCCTTTACATCTACATCTACATATATATCTACATCTATATGTATATGTATATATCTACATCTACTTCAACATCTACATCTACATCTAGATCAACATTTACATCTACATCTGCCTCTACATCTACATGTACATATATATCTACATCTACATCCGCCTCTACATCTACATGTACATAAATATCTACATCTACATTTACTTCTACATCTATGCATATACATGTATATAGATACATCTACTTCAACATCTACATCTACATCTTCACATCTTCACCTGCTTCTACATAAAAACATAATCGCAGGACCACTTTGGCACCTGTACGTTTGTCATGTAATGGGTTTTGTGACTGCATTCTAACACACATGTGACAAAACGTAACATATTGTATGTTGCCGACCAATGATTATTGTGAATTTCACCTGTGTCCATCACTCGAGTTACCATCATTGTTTCTAACATCTCATGTATGTCTTCTCTTGTCCCCAAAGAACAACTGGAGATGGAGATGGAGAAGCGAGACCAGGCTGATGAAGATGAGGAACTGGAGGCTGAGGCCGAAGGTACGTCTGAGCTGGGCTGTATTGGTGGATCAATTTCCATCTTGGCGTTATAACTTTGACGTAACGCTCTTCCTCATATCGTCGTTTAACTGCTTTTCACTCTCATGGATTGGTGTCAATTTTACAGCTCTGTCTCACCTTGACCTTACCTTTATATTTCCTGTATTTCTGACATTTCTTCTCTTGTCCTATCAGACCTGCAGGACATGGAGATGGAGAAGCGAGGACAATTTGATGCCTGGTGGGCATGCAAGAGAAATTGTGTAAAAAAAAATTACGATACCGTTCAGAAAAGAATTATTTGCTACAGCAAATGCAACGTTCACCGGCCTAAGGGAAAGAAGTAGAGAAACTGGAGACTGAGGCAGATCTAGAAGGCATTGGAAAGTTTAATTGGGTTAATACATAAATAGATGATGCTGGGATTTGTTACACAACCAAAAGCCCGCATTCTCATAGTCCTGTTGGTGCGTCAATAATGAAATTATGGGCCAATAAAGCCATACAAGCCATTGGTTATATGGATGACATCTGCATGAGCATCGATTTTTATCAGTTTCCAAAAGTATGTTAAAAGTTTTCCACCATGCTTTTAATCGTATAGAGTACCTGTAAAAGGAGCAAATACATGCTGTAGATTAAAATAAACATACATCGGGAGAAATATACTTATGTCAACGTTGATTCCAATGCCAAAGAAGAAGACCGACAACAAAAATGAAGAATCGATATACATGTAATTGCTCGGTATTTAATACTTCATTATAAAATTGCTTTTGTCAAACTTTTTTTCATTTACGCTCGAATCAGTTTTGAGATTTCCAGATGATGTCATTCATATAATCCAATCAAAATGACCAATCAAAAATGGCAAATCTTGCAAAGGGAAGATTACTTTGTTACTATCGCCCTAAGTTAGATAGCAGCACTACAGAAATGTTAGCAGTTACATTCCTCTTGGATGTGTGAAACACTTTATCATCATACTAACACCGATGTTGTCAGACCAATGGCTTTATTTGTCAGAAACATGACAGAGATTTTCGCCAGAGGCATAACCAACCGTAAAAATATCATAAATGAAACAAAACCCCTGAAACTAATCATATATCTTTCGACCCGGTGATCATCGAATTTCATTACTG
>NC_049983.1:952907-954832 GCF_000003815.2 Branchiostoma floridae
GGGTGGAGATAATCATTTAGATTAACATTTGATAAAGTTTGATAAGAATCCCCAGACGTGGTGAACATATTGGTGAATGTTTGAATATGAAAGGATAATACAAGTGGTGACTTGTCTAAAACCTGGTTTTGTGTTGTTATTTTTGAAAGCGTTAACGTTGTCAGCTGAGCCTGAGGGTGATGGGAAAGTTTTTCATGGATGTGATTGACAGAAAAGTAGCTGGGAGCAGTCCTTAATTCGCTTATCCACTGACGTAACCACCAAAAGGTTTGAATGTGCAGGTCTCCAAACGGGTAGCAGAAGTGAACATAGGAGGGAACTATTGCCTCGATCGTACCCAGGCTAGGTCAGGTGTCGAAGCGCTTTACTTTGTGTGTGTACAGAAATAACGTAGCGTGAAAATTCACTACTATTGTCTGATTATGACTCTGATATATCTTACTCCGTTGCCTAATGACATTTTGCAATGCCCACGTATACTGTATTATTAGCAATTTCAATGAATCTAATGAAAATGACTTTTTATATATCAATAGATATTTACTTCTGTTTAAAAAAAAGATACAAAAAGATATACATTGTAAATGGAAACTTAATCGACTGTAAATAGTAGTAGGGGTAACTCTTAATCTCGTGCAAGACATGTTGAACTTTAGTCTACATTCATAAACTGGTGCACTCTTAATGAAATTGATAATTTATCAATTTCTTAATGAAATTGATAAATTCCAATGAACTTCTTCAGCACAAGTGCAGAGCTCTGCAGAGTCATTTCCTGAAGGGTCTGACCAGTGGAGGGCTGCTAGAAGTACAACTTAGGTTACCATTACCAAGTGATGTGCCAATGTTCGGATTTGTCCTGAAATTGACCCGGCCCCTTTCGCGCAGTGTACATAACACTACCAGGCTAACATTAGAATATCATGAACAAACAGCAAGGAAAAATACATAGAATCTAAAAGCAGAACACATGTTCAACAATTGTTAATGAGAATAATGAGTATGGTGTTCGTTTATTGCTGATGTTAGATTTTAAGACATCTACAAGAGAGAATGGAAGTTTTCTACTTTCAAAGCATTAAATATTTCTCCCAATTTTACGTTATTCCGCAAAACCCAAGATCCAAACGAAAGTAATTAAACTGTTCAGCAGGCTGTGCTCTTGTACATTAACGCTTAAAAACATATGACGAGATGTGTTTATGCCCCCTTAAGATATGGCAGGTACATACGTGCCACGGGGCAATGACAACCATGCGCGTAATATTTCGTGTTAGGCAAAGTAGCCTTCGAGTCCCTCCAGGCATCAGCAGACCTGTCATACACATATACCATGTATATGTATCCTTCCTGGCAGTCACTAACACAGGTTAACAGTATGTGCAGCTGGTTCTCCAGTACGAAAAGCTTGGGAACAACTTCAATATCAAGGTGTTCTGGCTTTTCCCAGCCCTGTAGCGCCTGCCAGCTGTCTGACTCTGTGTTGTACATGGTAGTCTGAGTAAAGTAAAAATCTGTGCAGAAAATCTCTGTTCCCATGGCAACGCCTGTACAGACTTGGCGAATGTTCCACGGTGGGGTCCGCTCGAACCAACGATCCTGGCCCGGGTCGTAGTTATGCACTTCTAGACTGGTGAGGAAATAGATGTGTGAACCACAGGACACTGCTGCAGTGTCGTCTACTGGTCTGCCAAGTTGCAGCTGTGAACACTCCTGCCACTGGTTTGTGTGTGGGTTGTACTTGCTCATCCGCATCAATGAATTGCTTACTACTTGATCAGCAACAAGGTAATATAATATAAATTTTATTTGCAAATCCATGCCCGTAGGCTAATTGCAATGAAACAGACAGTGAAAAGTAAACAGTGTCTATTCTAAATACACACACGTCAGCTATCTATGTACATGCTTCTACTTTCTTTACT
>NC_049983.1:954932-961467 GCF_000003815.2 Branchiostoma floridae
GATGTCTTCCCTTGTTGAGGGTTATGAAGAGGAAACTGTCGGACATAAAGAAAAAAAACACACATTACAAACAGTCTTAATACGACTGAACTTCAAATCAATACATTTGCTTCAGAAGGGTGAGCGACCTTCAAAGAATTGTTCGATTATCACGAAACAGCAAAAAAAATACCTTTTATTCAACCTTAATTTTTTATTTATTATTTTTTTACCTAAAAAGTCAAACAAGAAATAAGTATTTACTGACCTCACATCTGTGTTAAGTAGCAGAGCCATTTCTGTAGTCATCCCAAGCCTCGGCTTCAGTTTGGACTTCCCTTTCTGTACCACATTCCTGATGACCTTAGAGCTCCCCGGATCATCCCTGACTAGGGGATGTTCCAAAATAGCTGCCGTGTCATCTGAGGTCAGCAGGTTGAACCGAATGTGAGGGAGGATGCTGGGTAGGTGGTGCAGTCTGTAGGGGTGGATTCGACTGACTTTTAATAACACAGCAGCTTCAAAATGAAGTGTTTGTTATATTATTATTTGTTACATTAAAAGAACACTATAGACATATAGAACACTGACACCCACCTGTCCTCCCTGCTATGCTGCACCCATCTCACCACAGCCCCCCACACTGTTGTCTCCTTTTTAACATCCAGCTCATCGTGACTAATGATCTCAGTCAGCTGAGTCACACTCAGGCTGCAAAACTCCTCGCTGGTGGCAACCTGTGAAGGCACAGATCACATGTACATGTATGTTACCTGGCTCATGCAAGGTACTGTGCAAAACAACCTTGCATTGGTTAAGCCTTCTTAAAACTTAGAAAGAAAACAGCATTGGGAAGTGGGGTCTATTCTTTGTAATAATACTGAAACCAGCTATGCAGGTTACAAAATTCAAATTTGTAGATGACATTCTGTAAAATAACTGTCACCACACTTACAAAAAATGCAACCAAATATACTTTTTGAACGTTTTGCAATCATTTCTAACACAAAGACGTATTCTTATTTTTGTACTAGAATTCCATGACAGATTCCAACCACCTTTGTTTTCACCCCACCGTGGGGGCCACCCTTGCGAGGAGAGGAAAAAGTATGTGACCTGCTATTAAAATAAATGACCCACCTCAACAAAGTTTCTATGGATCAACTGCAGACAACGGTTTTGGACAATGTCCACAGAGTAGACACCAGCAAACTTGTACAGGTCCACACAGGTGGAGCGCTCCACGTTCATGGCCATGTAGCTGCTGCAGGTGTCTCTCACATAGTCCAGTTGGAGGAGGTCGGCTGCCTGGTACAGGGGCTGCACTTTGTCCAGGGACACATTGATGATTCCAGAGTAGAAGTAACTCAGGATCCACCGGCCCTCGACTTCAAGGACGACATCCTGCAGTACCCCAGCCTTCTGTAAGTCGCCCACAGTTCCAAGAAACCCGTGCAGATAACTCTTCGTAGGAACGAGGACGAACTGCGCTGACGTGGATAGTTTAGCATAAGTTTTTGACTGTTTATGCCGCTCAAGTAGCTCTGTTTATTGGTCAGCTTAAAACAAAAACAAGAGTCGCTCATAAAGCTTTGAATCGATTTTTTCTTGACTACACAGGTAATTATAACCAAGCTGTTGTTTATTTGTAATGATATCACTCTGGGTTTGGGCCAATGGAAGAAATTGTCAAGACAGGCATCGGGACTCTTGTGTTTGGAAATAACTGTTATTCACTTATACCTAACAGAGAGTCTAAATCTAAATAGGATATGCATTTGTACAACGGTGCTCCAAGAAAATACACCTGCTAACATCAAATCATTGTTAGAAGGATATATAACCAACAAAATACAACATGTATTAGTGAGAAAATGCATGTGCAAATTTACATTGTGCTTGTGTAAGGCTATCATATTTCAAAATAAGCTTTCCAATGATAGGTTAGTTTAATGCCTTTGATTAGGTATCAATGGGTATAGAATTGACTTAAATATAGTTACATACAATTTGTATTAGATTTAGATAATAAATAAAGGGAGGAGTGAAAAAAATACTTGACAAGCTTTTTAAAGAATGAACTAATAACCAACGTTCCATGTTTTTAGACACATTTATCAGGTTATTCGTTATGAGGCAGCCTGTCTCTAGTCTAGAAACAAGCATTTAGTTCCTGATTAATGTTAAAGTGCAACTTTAAATGCAGAGTTTTATCCTACATTAGCATTTAGCGAAAACTGATACGAGACTGAGGTGTCCTTAACCAGTACTGTCCTGACGAATCAAAACTAAAGGAAGGTTGATGACGATAAAAACACATACTTGGTGAAACTACTCACTATTATCTCCTCATTAACTCAGCATCTATACTTTTAATTGAATAGAAACATAAATATGCGATTAACTTTAACAAAATAACCATCGTTGTTTGTCGAATTTAGGCCTCTATGTGTCCATACGATGTACACCAAAGATTGAAGGTACGTGCCACATGAAGCAAAGCTATGGCAGGTCTGTTGATGCCGAGAGAAAGAAAAAGATGCCTGAAGAGACTACTAACTACTATCTTCTTATAGCATAGTTCAGTTCCATAAATGCATATTGTACAACGCGATCAAGTTCGACTTGAAAGTCATCGTATATACATCTATTCGTTTATGTGTCCTCACTATGTGAACCAAGATGTGATAGATGCATACGGGCCACAGGGCATTCAAAACCAAGAGGCATTCGTGAACTGTCAGGCAGGGTGGCCTTCAAGTCTGTCCACGTATCAGCAAACCTGTCATGCTCATATATGAGATGTGTGTAGTCTTCCTGGGAGTCGCTAAAACAGGTTAACCATATGTTCAGCTGGTTATTCAGTACGAAAAGCCTGGAATCAGTATAAGAATAACTTGTTTTGGGCCAGTCTTGCAGTTTCTGCCAGCAATCTGACTCTGTATCATACACTACAGTAAAGTTATGATCTGAGCAGAAAATCTCTGTTCCCATGACAGCAGCTGTACAGACTCCACCAAATGTTATTGGTGGGGTCCGCTTGCTCCAACGGTCCTGGCTCGGGTCGTAGCAATGTAGTTCTTTGTCTGTGAGAAAATAGATGTGTGAACTGCAGGATAATGCGGAACTGTGGTCGTATGCATTGTCAACTTCCAGCTCTGAACATTCCTGCCACTGTTTTAAAGAACGGTTGTACTTTCTCATTTGTACCAACTCATAGCCTTCAAGTGGATTGGCAGCAAGATAGAATAAGATCCCATCAACTTCAACAAGATGCTCGTTGTAGAATATAAAACTGTTTTCAAGTTTTAGCCACTTAGATACTGATGACATACCAGCACGTTTCCACACATTCCTCGCATGGTTGTACTTAAATATGGACAGCTGATCGTTACTCTGTCCTTCACGAGTCAGGATATAGATGTTGTTATCACTGGTGACTGTCACGTCTGTGACACTAGGGAGGTCTTGAGGTTTGTAACTGCAGCTGATGTACTTTCCTTCTCGAGGGTTCATAAAGAGGAGCTTTCTGGAACAAAAGGGAATAGAATACAGTTATACACATTAAACTGTCATAAACAAGTATGTTAACTTATGTCTTTTCCTAAAAAATGAGGCACAGCTCACAGTATGCTTTACTGTCATATTTCAAATCTTATCTTGTAAGTTGTAGCCTAAAAAAATGAGATTCACTGTGTGTTGGAAATGGGAGTAAGGCATATTTACATGTTTGAGACTGTGAATATGTGTATTACAGGACCTCAAAATATGGAATAACATTGTACAAGGATTCTAGAAACAGTAAGTCAGAAATACAGGAAGTATTTACTGACCCGCCACCTGTATCGAAGAGCAGCGCCATTTCCATGGGATTTTCAAGCCCCTGCCTCAGGTCACGGTTCCCTTTCTGTACCATAATATTCCTGATGACCTCAGAACTTCCAGGATCACCCTTGACAAGGGGATGATCCAAGATGGCTGCCCTGTCATCTGAGGTCAGCAGGTTGAAGTGGATGTGAGGGAGGATGCTGGGTAGGTTGTGCAGTCTGTAGGGTACAGGGTAATGACTGATTAAGCTGGCTGGCTGCCTGATATCACATCAGCTTCTTCATCAATCAAATTTATTTCATGCTAAACCCACAATATGCACCTATAGAGAAAACACTAACACTCACCTATCCTCCCTGCTGTGCTGCACCCATCTCACCACAACCTCCCACACTGTTGCCACCTCTTTAACGCCCATGTCATCATGGCTGATGATCTCAATGAGGTGATCCACACTCAGGTTGTAGAACTCCTTGCTAAATGCAACCTGTGAAGGTGCAGTGTATATGTTGGTAAGGGCTAAACAGTTTAACTGTGGAAAACAACCTCTCATTGGTGAAAGCTAAAAAACTTGAAACTTGGTACTCTTTATACTATTCTAATGACAGCTACAATTGAAAGTTATGAAAGTTAAACTTGTACATGTAACCCTCCAAATGATGACAACTTCACTAAAGGTATGCAAATGTAAAAGTTTTAAAGAGACATTTTAACGAATAAACTCATTCAGACTTTTCTATTAGTATTTTCAAACCACCCATCTATGAGAGGGAAATCATAACATTGAATGACCTACTATCAAAATATAAGACGCACCTCAACGAAGTTTCTATGAATACACTTTAGACAAGATTTTCGGACATTGTCCAGAGAGAAGACATCAGCAAAGGTGAACAGGTCCACACAGGTGGAGCGCTCCACGTTCATGGCCATGTAGCTGCGGCAGGTGTCTCTCACATAATCAAGTTGGAGGAGGTCGGCTGCCTGGTACAGGGGCTGCACTTTGTCCAGGGACACATGGAGGGTTCCCGAGTAGATGTAATTCAAGATCTCCCCAAAAAATTTTGCATCCAAACCCTAAAATAATAAAACGTAACAATGTTCAAACGGTTATCAAAAAAACGTGTATATCATCATCATTAGCATTACTATTATAAGCAAATCTAGTGGCAGTAGGTAACACACTCTGTAACGTAATTATAGTTTGTCAGTTGTGTTGTTATCAGTGATGTGTGACATTTTATTTATTAATATTGACAATCATATTCCTCTAATAAACCAACAACCATTTGCCTGCGTCATCAAATGTTGCCGTAAATTTACCATTAATAGGTGTTTATTATGTACAAGTGCAAAATTTGTCAGGAACACCAGAACGGTTAGACCACAATGTTAGCTTGAGAATATATGATAGTAGATTGCCTTTTTAAATCGTGAAATATTGGACAGCTATTTGATGTATGACGGTAGGACATATAGTACTTGCAAATATGGCAATAGATATTTATGTTATGATTACTGTAAGCAGAACACACTTTTCAGCTTAAAATGCATGCTCATGATAATATTGTCGGCAAAGTTGACCTTCAACCCCTAAATACGAAAGGAATGGGGAGGGGGGCATGGCGAGGAAAACATAAAAGAAATGTTTGACATTTGTGTATGCAATGGGTTAGGCCTGTTTCATATGTACTGTTTGACACGAAGCATCTCCACAAGTTCCCTGTTTCACTCTATTCTAACCACGCGTCACGCCAACCCTACCTGTAAAACAACCGTCTTCTGACGACTTTCCGCCATGTCACTTGTAAACATGGCCCTGAAGTACGGGCTGGCCGCGGACAGAACAAGCCGATGGCAGGGAAACCGCCGGCCCTCGACTTCAAGGACGACATCCTGCAATACCCCATCCTTCTGTAGGTCACCCACAGTTCCAAGAAAGCCGTTCAGATAGCTCTTGTCTTGGTAGGAACGAGGACGAACTGCGCTGACGTGGAGTTCTTGGTGCGCGGCAGCCATGTTGATGATGATAAAGGTTGACCGCAAGGTCAAAGAGGAGATTGTCGCCCACTGATTACCCGCATAATGTAGCAATATAAAGAGAGACGTCAACACCTCTTAAGAGAGAGAAATGCATATCTAACGATATAAACAACCGATATCAATATCTGTACCTCCGCAGGAAGTTTCATTTTACGTTCATTTACGTTTGAGATAGAAAACAGAGTGATCAAGATTTTGATGTATGTCTGTGGATTGGTCGGATGTTTACAAGTAACGTTAACATGCATTGGCATAATACCGCCAGTAAGACTTATACCGCCAGATTAAAAATAATGGAATTCAAAGAGATCTACACATGTAATAATACTTATTTCTGAGGCATGCACACTTCAGACATCTAGGTGTCCAATACATCATTTACAAAGCATCGATAACAAAGCATTCGAAAACAACAAGGCCAAACGTTTTCAGTTCTTATTCGGGGCAGGCAAGCTCGCCGTGGGACGAACACATTGTCACGTTCAGCGCCGGATTTGTAGATAATAATCACACGTGCACATGGCACAAGACGAGCATAATTCAACAGCAATCTTGAATTTCTGTTGGTGACCTACAACTCGTGTAAAAGTGTGAAGAACCGTTGCATGATAGCCCGCACTACGGCTGAACGGGCAAAATTGAACGTACGACGCCATTTTCCCGCCATTTTTATATCTACGCAAGA
>NC_049983.1:981826-1013208 GCF_000003815.2 Branchiostoma floridae
GAAGCGCTTACCAACAAGCTTTCGATCAGTCCTCTGATCCTTCTCAAGTTGAAATGACCCAAAACCTAAGACACACATCCGGAATGGTACCCTTACCCTGTACAGAAAAACCCAGGGCTGTAAAGAATTTTCGACACGCACGGAGTCAAAACCTGCTTTAAACCCACAGAGACCCTGAGGCAGTAGTTGCACTTAAGGACAAAACTCCAAAGGCTAGCAAGTGCGGTGTCATTTACCACATTCCTTGCCAAGGCCAAAACATCCGTGGCCCTTGTCAGGAATCTTACGTAGGGGAAACTAGCCGAGCTCTCAGAACCAGGTTTCTAGAGCATATACGGCCCAGCTCTGTTAAAACATCGGAGGTGGCACAACACATCCATATATAATCTCCGGGACACTCTGTGGATTTCGACAAGGTGAAGATGCTTGATTCCGAACAGGATTACTTTCTAAGGGGAGTGAAAGAGGCCATTTATATCAGAGCCCACAAACCTTCCCTCAACCGAGACGGGGGCCGATACCGATTGACAAGCACCTTCGAACCTTTACTGACGTCACGCTTCCGTTCCGTTCATGATGTTTTGGGTCATTTCTGTTACTTTGTACGTCATGAATTACCACAGATTCACTGCATTTCCATGGTTTTATTCTACTTATGGTTAGTACGTACTAAGCGTGTATATGCTCAACTGCAGTCCAGATGGCAAAGAGGGAGAATCTCAGGTCTCAGCTTCTCTTGGTGGCTTGCTTCTGAATATGCATGATGGGCTATTCTATTACAATGGGTAGGGGTGTTAGCTCTATTCTTACTCTGTGTAACATCCCCTTTTCTTTACAAAATATGTTAGTTCCTTTCTCTTGAATTCATGCATTATCTTTAGCTGGCATGCATTATCTTTAACTGGCATGCATTATCACTAAACTTGAAATCTATCAGAGTCCAGTGTCCATATTCGTTGTCCATTCACAGTCCATGATCATAGTTTTGTTTCCAGTTCATTTTACAAGTCCATACGGTCTGGCGCTTTTACAGTTCGGCCTGACCGTGTGACATACGGCGTTGGTTCAGTCGTAGTTGTCGTTGTTTCTGCTGTCGACTCTGGTGTTGCAGTTGCTGGAGCTGTTGTTGTCTCATCTACATCTGTTGATGGTTTCTGTTCTTCTGTTGTGTCGCGTATGTGCTTTCGGTTTCTCCTGTACTTGGCTCCGTCGACTTCTACTTCGTACGACTTTGGTGCTACACGTTGCACACACGTGCCATATTTCCACTGTGCTGCTTTCTGTGGTGTTAACTCTACACGCACTTGTTGTCCTGGTTGTATTGGTGGAAGACTTCTCGTGCCTTTGTCGTAATACCTCTTCGCTCTGGCCTTTCTCTTGTTGATGTTATTGTGGACGTTCGGTACTACCTTTGGCTCTAGTGCTTGTGTGTTGATTGGCACTTGCGTTCGCGTCCTTCTTGACATTAGTCGTTGCGTAGGACTGCTGCCTTGTCCTTGTGTTGGAGTGTTCCTCCATGCCAAGATGGAGACCCAGGGGTCCTGTCCATCTGCTGCTGCTTTCTTAAGCAGGTTCTTGGCAATCTTTACTGCCGATTCTGCTTTGCCGTTGGCTTGACTGTGATACGGTGATGTTGTCACATGTCGAAAGTTCCACGTCTTTGCGAATTGCTTGAACTCCTCTGATGCAAACTGGGGTCCGTTGTCGGTGACAACTTCCATGGGTATTCCATGTCTGCTGAAGTTCTGCTTGGTCTTGTGTATCACATTCTTGGCTGTGGTATTCTGGTGAAGCTCGTCTATCTCCCAGTAGTCGGAGTAGTTATCTACTGTGATCAGATAGTGTCGGTTTTCCAATGTCATCAGATCCATCGACACTCTGCTCCATGGCGTTGTTGGAGTTGGATGTGGCATGAGCGGTTCCCTCTGCTGCTTCGGCTGATAGGTTTTGCAGATGTCACATCGTCCGATTCTTTCTCGCAGTTGTGCACTCATCCCAGGCCAGAATATGGTTTCTCTGGCTCGTCTGATACATGCTTCTGCTCCTTGGTGGCTGGCATGTGTCTTCTGTATCATCTCTTCTCGCAGCTCTGCTGGGACGACTATCGCTTGTCCCTTGTATACAATGCCATCGTGCATGCTGACTTCGTCCCTGAATGTCCAATAGTCACGGACTTCTTTCTTAAGCTGCGTCTTGTTTTCTGGCCATCCTTTCTTTATTGTCTTCATCAATTCTCTCATGACTTCATCTTGCTGAGTGTGTCGACGTACCCTGTCTATCGTCATATCGGACACTTGGATGTACTCAGCGGGTGTTACTTGTTCGATTTCTTGATCCTCTTTCTTTGCTTCCTGGATCTTGAGTATCTCATACTCGTCTCGCCTAGTCTCGTTCATGGTCCTCGTCAGGTAGGCTCTTGAGAGAGTGTCTGCGATATACATTTCTGAACCTTTACGGTACGTCACCTTTAGGTGGTATTTCTGCAGACGGAGCATCATTCTTTGTAGCCTCTTCGGTGCGTCGAGGAGAGGCTTCTTAAAAATCACTTCCAAAGGCTTGTGATCTGATTGTACAGTTACCACTTCTCTGCCGTGGATGTACTGGTTGAACTTCTGTGCTGCAAAGACAATTGCTAAGCACTCTTTCTCGATCTGCGCATAGTTCTGTTCTGTCGGGGTTAGAGCTCGCGAAGCATACGCTACCGGGCGTCCTTCCTGCAGGAGCGCCGCTCCAAGTCCCTTGTCGCTTGCATCTCCCTGTATGGTCACCTCTTTCTCTACGTCGTAGTATTGTAGTACTGGCTGTGCTGTCACCAGCTTCTTGACCTCTTTCACTGCTTGGTCATGTGTTTCAAGCCATACCCAGACTGCGTCTTTGTCTGTTAGCCGTCTCAGTGGTTCGCACACATCAGACAGGTGTGGCAAGAACTTAGCGAGGTAATTGACCATTCCGAGGAACCTCTGTAGAGATCGGAGATCATCTGGCGTCTTCATCTCTGTGATAGCCTTGACCTTTTCTGGGTCTGGTTTCAGGCCATCTGCCGTTAGTAGTTGTCCCATGTATGGCACTTGCTTTAGCTTGAGCCTCAATTTTCGCTTGTTTAGTTTCAGATTCTTCTCTCGTGCGCGTTTGAGCAGGTTACGCAGATTTTCATCGTGGTCTCTGTCAGCTTCTTCTTCAGTTTCACCACATCCGAAGACCAGTATGTCATCAGCGATGACGTCAACTCCCTGTAGACCTTCCAGTACCTCGTGCTGTCTTCTTTGGTATTCTTCAGGAGCGGTGGAAATCCCAAAGGGCATGCGACACCACCGGAATCGGCCGAACGGCGTCCAAAATGTGGTTAGATAGCTGCTCTCCTCATCTAACTTGACCTGCCAAAATCCGTCTTTGGCATCTAGCACTGAGAACACTTTGGCCTTGGCAAGCCTTGGTAGGACTTCATCAAGGGTGGGGATCTGGTACTTCGGTCGGTGTAGTGCCATGTTTAGATCCTTGGGGTCTAGGCATATTCTCATCTTGCCTGGTTTCTTTACGACAACCATACTTGAGATCCACTTCGTCGGTTTCGTGACTCTGGCAATCACTTGTTTCTTCTCTAGTTCGTCGATTTTCTTCTTCAGTTCCGCTTTCAAAGGAACAGGTACCCGTCGTGGTAGATGCTGTACTGGTTTTGCTTCTTTGTCAATCTCAATGTGATATTCTCCTGGGAGGCATCCCAATCCTTCAAAGACGTCTGCGTACTCCTCAACTATCTGTTCTGTCTTGCTGTTGTTGACTTGGTTGACCGTGTTTAGGGTGATCAGTCCTAATTTGGTACATGTTTCAGCTGACAGTAGAGGATTCTGACGTGTCTTGACAATCTGGAATTCCAGATCTATGATACTGTCTTGATGTCTCGTCTTCAAGATGCCTTGCCCTACTGGCTGAAGGATAGAACCATCATATAGCTTCAATCTGGCTTTACTTGGTTTCATCTTGTGCCCGAACTTCCGGAAGTCATCTTCGCTAATCACATTGCATGTAGCTCCTGTGTCAATCTGACAGCTTAGAGATTTTCCATCACTCATCTTCAGGTCTATGTACCATTTCTTGTTATTGCTTGACACAGAGCCTACAGTGTACACTTCTTCGTCATCTTCTGCCACGTTGTCTTGTACCATGTTTATCTTCTTGCTGGATGCTTTGCAAACCCGGGCGAAGTGGTTGGGCCTATCGCACTTCGCGCATTTCTTTCCAAATGCTGGGCATTTACCCTTGTCTCTAGCATGGGCTCTTCCACAGTAACCGCAGTTGTTAACTTGTGGTTGCATCCTTCTCTGTGGCTGCTGGAACTTTGTCTTTGCTTTGCCTTGACTTGGATTTGGCTTTGTCTTGGCATAATGCACTGTCTCTGCAGTCTGCATTGCCTTGATCTGTTTGTTTGTTGTCTCACTTGTCTTGCACTCTTCTAGTGCTGCTTGCAATGTGAGGTTTTTCTGCTTTAACAGTCGCATTCTCACCTTGTTATCGCAGATTCCGAGCACGATTCTATCGCGCAGCATCTCCTCTTTCAGAGCGCCATACTCACATGTAGACACTAGTTTCCTCAAGCGAGCCACGTACACTTCAATACTTTCTCCTGGTGCTTGTTCACAGGTATTGAACTTGTATCTCTCGTATACAGTGTTCTTCAGAGGTTTGAAGTGCTTATCTAAGGCGTCTATAATCTTATCTGGGTCTTGCCTGGGGTCTGCATCTGGCTGACCAGGGTCTGCTGGAATATCTAAGTTCCTTAGAATGTCCAGGCAATCTCTACCAATTACGGTCTTCAGTGTTGCTACTCGGATTTCCTTTGGTTTCTTGTTCTTCTCTGTAGCAATCTCATAGCTGGCCCATTCATCTTTGAAAATTTCCCAATTTTCTGATACATCTCCTGTCAGTTCTACAGGTTTGGGCACCGGTAATAGACGACTATCTGCCATGTTTACTTCAACAAATGTCCTTTGCCTGACCTGCCGCCTGTGCTTGTTTTGATGCTGTCACTTGCCGGCACGGTAACTAGACATTGACATATGCTTGTTCCTGGCACCTCTGACCTTAGATCATGCTCTTTAGCAGAGTTCCTACCTGTCAACTTTCCAGACGGTAAGGAATTTGTCCTTGGAACTAGGACACGCTAAGACAATGGAGCCGTTATGCCTGCGCACATGCCTGGCTCAGACTGTCTAGAAATTCTTCACACTTTCACAATGGAAATTCTTCACAATTCTTCACATTCAAGTTCTCTGGAGCTCTTTAGACTAGCATTCTTTGGATGCTATCTTTGAAGAAAGACATTAGACTTAGCTGCCTCCTTAGCAGTCGACTTTGGCTCTCTCTGTCCTTCCGTCTTGACTTGAGACTGTCTTCTTCTGTCTTCTTCTTCTGTCTTCTGCTCCTTTTCAGGTCCGTTTCGCCTTCTCAGTTCTCCTGAACTTGCTGAAGGGCACTTCTGACACCATGTTACTTTGTACGTCATGAATTACCACAGATTCACTGCATTTCCATGGTTTTATTCTACTTATGGTTAGTACGTACAAAGCGTGTATATGCTCAATGCAGTCCAGATGGCAAAGAGAGAGAATCTCAGGTCTCAGCTTCTCTTGGTGGCTTGCTTCTGAATATGCATGATGGGCTATTCTATTACAATGGGTAGGGGTGTTAGCTCTATTCTTACTCTGTGTAACAATTTCAACTTGAGAAGGATCAGAGGACTGATCGAAAGCTTTTTGGTAAGCGCTTTATTCTGTGCACGGAAATATGGTCTCAAATTGTAACATAAATCAAAACCTACTTGCACTTGCCAGTGGTATTATTTGCTTAATTAGATCTTATAGTATTAACCCTTATTTGGGGGGCCCTGGTTGTATTTCTCATGATTCCACGGCCGAGTAAATAAAATCAAAATCAAACCCTTCCTTCGAGAGAGAAAAAGACAGACTGCTACAATATCAGGGTAATCAGTAGATGACTAACTACCCTTTGACCCTGGGTCATGCCATCATCAGCAACATGGCTGCCGCAGAACCCCACGCCATCGCAGTTCGTCCTTGTTCCTACCAAGACGAGAGTTATCTGCACGGGTTTCTTAGAACTGTGGGCGACTTACACAAGGCTGGGGTGCTGCAGGATGTCGTCCTTGAAGTCGAGGGCCTGCGGTTTCCCTGCCATCGGCTTGTTCTGTCCGCGGCCAGCCCCTACTTCAGGGCCATGTTTACAAGTGACATGGCGGAAAGTCGACAAAAGACGGTTGTTTTACAGGTAGGCTTGGCGTGCTGTTTGGTTGAAATAGAGTGAAGCACGTAACTTTTGGAACTGCTACGTATCAAAGAGTACATCTAAAACAGGCCAAATCTATTGTTTACGCAAATGGTAGACAGTTCATGTGCACCGTTATACCCCCCTCCCCACTTACTGACCTTTTGGTATTTAGGGGTTAAAGGTAAACTTTGTGAGCCAAACCAATTGAAAATTCAGTTGCGCTTAGTTGTTAGGAACATAAAACTAAATGTGCAAATAGGTTTTTCAGATAAAATTGAAGAATGGGATGCGAATTTGAACCTCAATCAAAGAAATTGTGATACTGATATATTTCCCTGATGTACATAATATTACCCTGATAATGAGATTGTTATATGTGGTAAATGTTTGAACTTTGTTACGTTATATTTGTTTTGCAGGGTTTGGATGCAGGCATGTTTGGGGAGATCCTGAGTTACATCTACTCGGGAGCCCTCCATGTGTCCCTGGACAAAGTGCAGCCCCTGTACCAGACAGCCGACCTCCTCCAACTGGACTATGTGAGAGACACCTGCAGCAGCTACATGGCCATGAATGTGGAGCGCTCCACCTGTGTGGACTTGTACATGTTTGCTGATGTCTTCTCTGTGGGCAGTGTCCGAAAAGCCTGTCTGCTGGGGATTGCCAGACACTTTACGGAGGTTAGTCTTCATTTTGGGTTAGGCCAGCAAATAGCAGTCCAGTTCTGCATCTATGTTGCATACATTGCAATTTGGTTCAAAGAACTACAAAGATTATATGATATCGGAAAGGAAATGTAGCTTTCAATGACGTATGCAATATTTTGAATAAAATGAACTATAACATAATATAACATAGCTTAATAAACAATTATGGGAAAAGGATACATTAAAAATAATTGTTAAGAATCTATTAGGCTACATCTTTATATTTGCATATTTTTGCCTTGCCGCGCTAGCGGCAAGGCCTTACGCTCAGTTTTTTCCATGGTTGGATGGATCCATGGTTCAACCTGTTAACCCAGCCCTTCCAAAGCCCCTTCCAAAGGCCCTTCATTCCTTGCCGAGTTTCATGGCTTAGTTTAACAATGGTACATTCCAGGCGAGTATTAAAACGGTCTTCTAGACGCATGTTACTGTATGTGGTCCAGCGTAATAAATCTACGCTTTAACTCACCATGTTTATATAAAGATATATCACAAATTGCATCAGAAGGAACTTAATTTGTAATAAAAAATAATGCATATTCATTGTGGGTCAAAAAGTTTTACAAAACCTGTTTAATGTGCCAATAATTCATCTGACATAAATTATGATAATGTGGTAAAACACTCGGGCATTTTCGCTGCATTTCCTACTGCAGTTGCTAGGTGTCGCTCTTAGCCAGGTAAGTACATTTAGTCCTTTTAAAGACATTTGTGACTATGAATGTCCTTGATAGAGCTTGTATTGTGTGATTTGGGACTGGATTGGCACCTGGAGAAGTCACCAAAGCTTTCCGTATGTAGGAACTTGGGTGGGAGGGGGGCGACATGTGGAACTCGGAATTTTTTAAGCGTAGAATCTAGTCTAACTTACCAAAATAACATAAAAGACGCGGCAAGGCACAGCTTTTTTAAAAATAATTTCTTGTTTGCTTAAAGGTTAGGTGTAAGAGTACATTTACATAAAGTAACCCCCAAAAGCTAAGGTCCCGGGCTAAGGCATGCCGGCCTATAGGGCATTCCACTCCGGTTTTGCTTGCAGAAAAAAAAAATTAAATGGGTTGGTTCTGGCCAGTATGGATTGCAGTTTGTGTTTGTGCACGTGGCTACCTCGAGTACGCCCCTGGCTGGTTTGAAAAAAAAAGCAGTATCAATACCTGCATAATGTGGTTGTTAATGAGTTTGTAGAATTTGATGAGGTGGGCAGTGCCTTGGTACATGAATATGAAATCTGCATCCACAGTTTTCCTTTACCATCGAGTTTTGCAGCCTGAGTGTGAATCAGCTGACCGAGATCATCAGCCACGATGAGCTGGATGTTAAAGACGAGACAACAGTGTGGGAGGCTGTGGTGAGATGGGTGCAGCACAGCAGAGAGGACAGGTTTGTGGTAATTCTCTATTGGTGCATATGAGGGTTGAAACTCAAGACAAACTGAGTAAATAAGTAAGGAACTGCTTTAATACCAAGAAATCAGCTGTACCCACAACTACCTTGTCCCTACAGACTGCACCTCCTACCCAGCATCCTTCCTCACATCCGCTTCAACCTGCTGACCCCAGGCGGCACGGCAGCTATTTTGGAACACCTCCTGGCCAGGGAGGATCCTGGGAGTTCTGAGGTCATCAGGAATGTTGTACAGAAAGGAAACCCCAACCTGAAACCGAGGCATGGGATGTTTACGGAGATGGCCCTGCAGCCCTTTCAGGCCAGTGGGTCGGTTTATACTTATTTATTTCTTTGTTTTTTTAACTGAAAAAATCCTTTCACAATATGATTCCACATTCTAAGTGCCTGTATGTAATAAATATACAAGCACATACTATTTTCTCTAATTCAGAACTACATATTCAAAGACTTAAGAGACTACAGAATTTGAAAGAACAGTGCATGTTGTGATTCCAGCCTCATCCCTACAGAGAGTTATGAGTTTCCAGTCCAGTTTTATTGACAGTCTCTGATATACTTTTTCTTTTTTAGTGCCAATGACATCATCTTCATGAACCCCCAGGAAGGGAAGTACATCAGCTGCAGTTACAGGCCTGAAGACCTCCCTCGTGCCATCGCCATGACAGTCACCAGTGATAACAACATCTACATCCTGACTCATGAACGAGAGAGTAACAATCAGTTATCCGTGGCTAAGTACAACCATGCGGGGAATGTGTGGGAAGATGCTGGTATGTCCTCAGTATCTAAGGAAGATTTTAGATACAACCAAACGTACCTTATTGAAGTTGATGGGATTTTATACTGTCTTTCTGTCAATGAATCCGGAGGCGAGATATGGATGATAAAGTACAACCAGGACATAGACCAGTGGCAGGAGTGTTCACAGCAAATTGACATTACTGAATACTACGACTTCTATGTAGCACTGTCCTGTGGCTCATTCCTCTTTTTCCTTGCGAGCTCGGAACTGCATCGCTACGACCCAAGCCAGGACCGTTGGTGCAAGCTGACCTCACCAGGGTACATTGAAGATGTCTGTTCAGCAATTGCAATGGGAACAGAGATTTTCTGCACAGACATGAATTTGACTCAGACTATGGTGTACGACACAGAGTTAGACTGCTGGCAGACACTGCAAGGCTGGCAAAATCCAGGAAACTTTGATATTGATCATGTTCCCAGTCTATTTGTACTAGGGAACCAGCTGCACATCTTTTTCACCTGCTGTAGTGACTCCCAGGAAGGATACAGAAATCTGGTATATGTGTATGACAGGTCTACTGATGCCTGGATAGACATGAGGGCAACCCTGCCCAATACGGAGTATTTTACGCATGGTTCTCATTGCATTGTGGCACGTATATACCTACCATATCTTAGGGGGGCATAGAAACATAATTTCTGACGCTTTATGTCGTTAGGTTACGGATGCATAGAGTGGCTGACAGGGCTGATCGATAACATTTTGTTCAGATCACGGGTTTTGCTGAATGTCTCAACAATGGGATTTGTATTGTAGTGGTAGATTTAATACTAAGTAGAAATATTACAGAAATACTTCCATCCAGGGGGTTCCAGTAAACTATATAGGATGGTACCTAGACTGAGACGATATATGGAACTTTTACCGTTACATTAATACATATGTGATTCT
Source organism: Branchiostoma floridae (assembly GCF_000003815.2). NCBI lineage: Eukaryota > Metazoa > Chordata > Leptocardii > Amphioxiformes > Branchiostomatidae > Branchiostoma > Branchiostoma floridae. Next base: position 991,919 of record NC_049983.1, read on the forward strand.
AATTGCATTTTCTATACAGTTTTTTTTCTTCCTGTGATGCCATTACCATTGTACAAAATGTTTAGGTTTATTGCGTGACATGTATGTTACTTGCTGTCAACGTCTGTTGGTTTTCAGCCATTTGTTAACTTAGGCGGATCAGATTATAGACATGTATTCCAGATATAACGTATAGTTCTAGAATAATGCTTTTTGTTTAATTTTTTAACAATAAATATTTACTGATGGAAAGATAGTCGTCATTTTGTTCCAACTGTGATGGAAGGATAGTCGTCATTTTGTTCATTTGCATTAGAGTCGATTCCAAGACACCATGAGGGTTTTTCAGTGATATTTGTAATATTTTACAATTAATGTTATATAATTATAAATTGTTATTAATATTAATAAATATTTTGAAAAAAAGGAAATGCAGAAATAAAGTGAAGTGAGAAATGCCATGTTTTAGAATTAGTTTTGATGATTTGCAATTATTTCTAAAGTTACCATCGAAAGATATATCATTTTTAAGCATAAATTCCAATTATGAAATGGTTTGCATCAACATTACAAATATTTCGAAAAAAAGAATGCCCCCTGTAAGGAACGCTAATCCTCCCAAGGTCTGTTTGGGTCTGGCAGTGGACCGCCAACAGGGCATGAAGTCACTCTGGCGTGACACATCTGTGGTCACCAGGCCAGAGTTTACTAACAGGCGTGCGACAAGTTACAAAGATAAAAAAAACCTTATGAGATTTGCACGATCCTTATGCGAAATTGCGCAACCACTGCCGGGGTCACGTGACAGACGGAGCGGGATTTTCAAGATGGCGGCTTCGATCGGCGTCGACGGAAAATACGATGTAACACGCCGAAATGAAGCAAAACAGTAGCTCACAGGCTATCAAATACATAAGTTGCGACGGTAAATGTCCATTCCATGCCTTGAAATATAAATATCACGGGTAGAAACGCTCAAAATCATGCCTCCTCCCGGCCGCCGTTTTTGCATAAGGATCGTGCAAATCTCATAAGGTTCGTGTGAATCACATAGTGATTCGTGCGAATTTCATAATATTCGTACGTTTTTGCATAGTGATTCGTGCGAATTTCATAATATTCGTGCGTTTTCGCATAGTGATTCGTGTGTATCACATAATATTCGTACGAATTTCATAGGGTTCGTGCAAATGCTTAGGCACCCCTGGTGAAAGCTAACTCTATATCCTTGGTTATTGTGTTTGACTCCTTTTTCAAAGACATTGGGAGACGAGAGATCCCACCTTTTCTATTATGTGTGGGTTTTGTGATGTTAGAAGGAGAATAGTTTTCTTTTTTGTCTGTGAATGTTAAGAAGTTTGGATGGAATTTGGTAGAACGGCACGTAAAACAAAACCTTCTTGCAAGTGGTATGTCAGTAATTTACATCTTATGGTAGTCATTCTTCCATCTCTAGGAAAGGTGTAAGCATTCTAACTGCTACATAATTTGGGTAATTAGTGTTTGTCAACTCACATTTTGACCCTGGGGTTAATCATCATCATCAACATCGTATTCTGGGTATATCGACATCGCACTATTACATCGACATTATGTGGGTAGTCAGTGTTTTTCTAGCAGATATACCCTTTGACCCCTAGGTCATGTCATCATCATCAACATGGCTGCCGCAGACCAAGAACCCAACGTCAGCGCAGTTCGTCCTCGGTCCTACCAAGACGAGAGTTACCTGCACGGGTTTCTTGGAACTGTGGGTGACTTATAGAAGGCTGGGGTACTGCAGGATGTCGTCCTTGAAGTCGAGGGCCGGCAGTTTCCCTGCCATCGGCTTGTTCTGTCCGCGACCAGCCCCTACTTCAGGGCCATGTTTACAAGTGACATGGCGGAAAACGTCAGAAGACGGTTGTTTTACAGGTAGGTTTTGTGTTGAATAGAGTTAGAATAGAGTGAAACAGAGAACTTCCAAAGATGCTACGTACCATAGAAACAGGGGAAATCCACCGATTACCAAAACGAGCAAATGTTAACATTTCCTTTGTCACTCGTTATGCCCCCCTCCCCACCTACTGACCTTTTGGGGTCAAAGTTCATATTTGTATCCCTAATATAATGAGCATGTATCTTTAACAAACAAAAATGATTACAGTTATCGGCCACATATGAAGTAGTAGTGATTTTGTAGATGAAAACAGGTAGGGAGGAAAAAATTACCTTAATATGATAATCAAGCAAATTTGTGATATATTTACTTCTTCATACACCCTACATGTTAAACATTTGAACATTGTTACGATTTACTGTTTCTCAGGGTTTGGATGCAGGCATGTTTGGGGAGATCCTGAGTTACATCTACTCGGGAACCCTCCATGTGTCCCTGGACAAAGTGCAGCCCCTGTACCAGGCAGCCGACCTCCTCCAACTGGACTATGTGAGAAACACCTGCAGCAGCTACATGGCCATGAACGTACAACGTCCACCTTTGTGGACCTTTACAACTTTGCTATTATCTTTTCCGTGGACACTGTCCGGAAACGTTGTCATCAGTGGTTTGCCAGAAACTTTACTGAGTCTTCATAATAGTTTAAAGCAGCTGCCTGAAATAGTAATACCGTGTTTTGTTTTTTTTAATAATTTTATGATACACTAACACTAGCTGCATGCCCTGCAAAGCTGGTGTTACGACGGTTATACTTGCTATAATGATACAGATATTCAGGGCATTCTGCTTACTATCTTGGATTTGCATATGTTTACTTATGATTCTTAATCTCCAATAGCTGTACGTTAAGTGGCCTTCGTCAATGTTTTGTTGTCTCTTCTGCATTACCCTACACCACTCCTATACTTATTCTTGTAACATTCAGACAAACAGTACCTATTGGCACATACTGTACTTATTTTCATAACTGCATATATTCTCCACCTTCACAGTTTGCCTCCAGTGAGGTGTTCTACAGCCTGAGTGTGAATCAGCTGGCTGAGATCATCAGCCACGATGAGCTGGATGTTAAAGAGGAGACAACAGTGTGGGAGGCTGTGGTGAGATGGGTGAAGCACAGCAGGGAAGACAGGTGGGTCTTGCACAATTATCAATTATGAATATGGGAGTTAGCTTTATGTAATTCAGTTCTATTGACAGAAACCACATATCCACATTTTGCTTACTTTGTTTTCAAGGCTCTGTATCCAAAAATTCTCTGCAGTGATGTCCAGCTAACTTCCAATGATAAGTAATATTCGAATAGGTCATTTGTCTATGAGGTGTGATATCCTTGCGTTCTCTGCAGTATTATCAAAAGTTGAAATCCTCCCCATATTATCCACTCCTCTATATCCTACAGACTGCACCACCTACCCAGCATCCTCCCTCACATCCGCTTCAACTTGCTGACGTCAGACGACACAGCAGCCATCTTGGATCACCCCCTGGTCAGAGAGGATGCTGGGAGTTCTGAGGTCATCAGGAACCGGGTGAAGGAGACTTCCACCCCGAGGAAAAGATTTGGGATGGACACAATGGAAATGGCTCTGCTTTTTAATTTCAGGTCTGTACATTCACGTATCATTTTGTAACAAATCGCTGCAAATCTAAGACAGTAGTAGACCTCTCTTTATGCGCGAGATTTATTTGAAAAACTCACCATATGTGCACCTTTCATTCCTTACGTACCGTTGATATTCTGTTATTACATTGCCGTCAATTTCCACTCCTCTCCAGAAAAGATGAGATCCTCTTCATGAACCCCAGGGAAGGGAAGTACGTCAGCCGCAGTTACCATTTTAAAGAATATTGTTCAGTGGCAGCCATGGCAGTCAGCAGTGATAGCAACATTTATATGCTGGCTAGAGATTCAGGTAAATTGACCATGTTCAAGTACAAGCATATAAGGAATGCACATATTTGGGCACATGCAGGTATGTCCCCAGTATTTACATTCCTGGAACAAGGAAAGAACTCGCTTGACTACAACGAGCACCTCGTTGAAGTTGATCGTACTTTATACTACCTTGGCGTGAAAAAGAGAAGCGACAGTACCTTGGTGCGAATGAGAAAGTACAACTGGTACTCTGACCAGTGGCAGGAGTGTTCACAGCTGGAAGTTGACGGACTTTCTAAACTCAGTGCTGCAGTAACCTGCTGTTCGCACCTCTATTTCTTCACAAAGTCGAAAATGCATCGCTATGACCCAAGCCAGGATCTGTGGCACCAGAAGACACCACCAAGAACCGATCTTCCAATCTGCACAGCCGTTGCCATGGGAACAGAGATCTTCTGCACGGACGATCTGTTTACTCGGACTATGGTGTACGATACAGAGTCAGACCGCTGGCAGGATTTGCAAGGCTGGTTGTCCCCAGAATTCCCCTCTCACCTGGATATGAGCAATCCCCAATTCTTCGTACTGGAGAACCAGCTACACTTAGTGCTAGAAGCCTATGAGACTACCAGAGAAAGGTCATCAGCACAGTATATGGTATATGTGTATGACAGGTCTGCTGATGCATGGACAGACATGAAGGCCACAATCCCAAAGAATAGATATGTATCGGGTGGTTCCATGTGCCACGTGGCACGTATGTACAACCCACTTTCTGATGCACAGTATGCATTCATGTATTAGGTGCCTCCCAAGCCTTGTGACCCCACACTGGGAGGGTCGGGGGTTTAGTGTATTCTAAATGCTCTGGCGTTTGCAGTTATGAAGCTAACCCCATGAAATTCACACAGAATTCACAAAGACATGTAAGAATTACCACCATGATGTTAGATTGGGTGAGTTATGGATAATTTTCCAAAAAATATGGCATCAAAAATGAACTTCCTGTATAGAAAGTCACTATCCGATTGTGACAAATTTAGTGCAATACTTGCCAAAAATTTGGTCACAAACAATAATCTACGTACCAACACATGCACTCAAAGTATTATTGTAGTTGCATTTTACCAAATAGAAGAGAAAGTCAAGGTATAGTGCTTGATTTTTCTCCAAAACTTGGCACTGTGTGGCAAGCACACGCTGGCACCGAGCCGCCATTTAAATCTACAGGCACTTAGCTTACATGTCAGAGGACCACTTGCCTGCTCCATATAAGGCATGGCCCCAAGGAATACCGAGAATTAATGTCTCTAAAATAGGGTTTCTGTTGGTTGAAAGCCCCTTCCGAAGATCCCCGAAGGTTGAAGCAATTGTCTGTCCATGGGGAACAGCAGGCTAACTACCGAACCAGCTTGCTGCGTGGGGCATACATTGTGTACATTAGAACATACAAGGGGCTTTCTGGTGATTATATCGGCTAAAAACTGTGGAAAACACAATCAAGAGAAGACCATACAATTATTTTACATAACAAACATGTGCTAAAATGTTTTAGACTTGTAGTAACGTGTAATAGTCATGTCGATAAAGGCTCCAGTAATAGTTATTGACTGATTGATTTTAGTTTCTCCTAACTGTGGGCTATACCAAATGTATCCAAAGATTGAAAGAAAATAGGTACAGATTTATTGAATCGTAGTGTTTTGTGCTTTTACTTTATATGTAATGGGCTTGTAGATTATTTTTCTAATACATTCTTAAAGATTCAATCGTATTTTATGAGTTTTCATACAGATATATTCCATGCCTACCTCCTCAATGTTGGTAGCAACCTTTGGAGTTCCCCTGCATGTTTGATCAAAGATGTACACATGTATGTCCTGGGCTTCTTGTATCTTTCAATCATATCGGCCGAGAAATTTCAGTCCCCACGAGTTTGCACCACAAATTTTAATGTAATGTGGTATATGAAGTGGCACTATGCTTTGTAAGTGGCATTTCAACCAGAGAAACCAAGCATTAGATATACGACCCGACCTGACCCTCGATCTGCACCACAGGTGGTACACTCTTATCACCATCCAGCCCAGCCTGGTCAGGTCTGGTCTCTTGAATTCGGGAAAAGTCGGAAATCGGTTCCGCATGAGTGATTGTCTCACTTGGGAAACACCTTAAATGCAACAAACTATACGATGGCTTCCATGTGAAGTTTATCTGTATTTATATGACGTCTCTGTTGATTTGAGTGTTCATGATGAGATAGCAGTGGGTAGTCTCTCTATTCATTTGTGTGTTTGTATCAGCTTCACGTAGCTTTGTTTCAGCGGAGCATGACTGTTTAAGGATATCTCCGTCTTTTAAAGTTTACAGTTTACACTGAATGTAGGATAGCATTCTCTGCATTCAAAGTTAAACCTTAACCTTTGTCAAAAAATGCATGTTTCTGCAGAAGGGCCGCCTTATGATGAATGAGCTAATGTGTCCTAAAACTGAACGTTTGTTACCAGACAGCGCAATCTTAAAGAGGCCTGTCCAATTATTGTATTTTGTTTCATCTGCCATTTCATTTACTAAGGCCATGTTGATTTGATTATATGGATGACATCCTCTGGGAACTCCAAAATTGATGCGAGCGAGCGAATAAAAATAAAGTTTGGCCCCCCAAAAAAGTTGCCTTCAGTATGAAATCTAAGTGGTCAGGAAGGTTGAACATAGGACTAAAAACACATAGTATGGTATAACAACAGTCTGAGGTGTAGGGACCAGTACATTGTACAGGTGAAAAACATTTTATTTTTCTTCTTGGACTGATCCAATAAAAACAGACCTGAAAAAAATCAGTGGAACGGGTTTTGCCAATTATAAAATTGTACCAAGTTTCTACAGTGAAAGGTAGAGAGACAGCATTTATTACATGGAGATGGGATTTTAAAATGGGAGTCCACCAAACAGATTCCTTTGTAGCAAAATTGACCCATTACCATTGTTTTGAGTATTGCCAGTTCTCAAGTTTCCACATACAATCAGGTCCAGGTTCAGGTCCGGAACTGGAAATGATCCTTTGGACCTGAACAGGACCTATACCTGAATTTTCTGTACCGGTACCTACCCCTGCCGACAATATTTTTTTAAAAATTCTGTCCTTTCACATCTTATTCTTTGACTTTAGATTTATTTTGGCATTCTATGGCATTAGTTATATGTTTTCTGATACTTTTTCTTCAATCTACAGCATATATGTGCTCATTTTACAGCTGCTTTGCACAATTTACTGTATGGTTAAAAACTTTTTTTTTGGAAACGGCCGAAAATTGGTGCGAGCGCGCATGTCATCCATATAATCAAATCAACATGGCCTAAATCTGACAATTTTTTAAAACTTTTTAGGTCAATATTACTGCTCTTGATACTTTACAAATATCATTCTGTTATATATCTAGTTTGTTGTATGATATCCCTACATTAGCTCGCACAATGAAGATGTGCACACGCACACGCATTCATTCACTCAATGTGCTTTATTTTCATGGTAACATATCCTTCTTTTACTACAATTTAATGAATGTTAACAACAATATTTTCTTGAAGCACTGTTTTCTATGATATTTTGTCAAATGTTACGGTATAACAGTTATGTGTGACCAAGACGATTTCTGATGCCTTGAAAATTCGTTTCATCCATCCATAGTGAAGATACTACAATTAGATATCATTAGACGTCAGCAACACCTTGGTGCAGGAAGACCAATCTTCATTGCATGGACAAGGTCCATACCTGTGTAAATGTTTGAATTAACACATTAATAACTTCCTGAATGAAACTGACTGACCAATTAACAGCTTGTAACAGTTTCCAAGAATCCTGCTGGCGCATAAAAACGACAAGACTTACCAGCGGAAAATTCTTAAACCTTTGGATTTCTTGCCCAGGGTAAGAACTATAAGGAAGTGCTCCCACTGTGACTTGTCCAGCAGTTTGAATGGTGGATTGACCCCTATAACTACATAAACTCAAAAACATCCCAGACTGTCTACCAGCTAGAAACAATGGTCAGAGATAGATTTGCATATTACAGGTCACTGATTCAAATATTCTGTACTGGTTTGGTTTTCATAGCAACATTATCAAATCATACAGAATGACCCAAAGTAAGTAACAAAGTTACATAATGCAAGGTTTCAATTAGATAAGATCATGTAATAATAAGATAATTCTATCTGCAGTTCTGGAAAAACAACTTTCTTCAAATTTCAAATCATCCTTGTCAAAATTGTACCAAAGCATCTACTTGCATCTACATTTCGAACTTGAAAATGTCTTCCTTACAAGTTCTAGCTGTCATGAGTGTGTGTATTAACATGACTTGTAATACTTGACTTATAGTATGAGACTAGTACAAACCTATGTTCTGTAGAACTGCACAAAAAAACTGCCAGCTGATGTCTCACACTGAATAGCAACCCAGTATTGTCATTACTTCATATTCTGGGCCAAATGTTCTTCAACAAGCTAATTTCTCTATGATGTGTAGTCTTACTTCATTTTTTATCTGTTGTCTCTAGATTTCAAACAGGATTTGAAGAGTAAATTGTACTTTCTCAGTCAGGCCACCACTGATGTTAACTGCACGGGTGCCTGTAGCATACTGAAACCCATAGTTTATATTATCTGGTCTTTATATAGTTTTACCAGCCGGTTTAAGGTAAATACTTGAAAGGCCGACATTTGCCCGCGATTATATATTAGCATATAACAATTCATATTCAACCAGAAATGAAGTCTTCCATCTCAACCTTGACATTGACCGATCTTTCCAAAACGTCAACCAACATCATGGATTTCAAGCCACGTGCCTATACAAACTTCCAAATGATTTGCAAATGATGGCACCGGAGTCCAATATATGCATTTAAATTCTAACGAATCCCAAATTAAACCAAATCAATGCGATTTACATCACAAGTTTTTCTTTCCAACAGAGCTGCTGGGCAAAATGACTTAAAACAGACAGAACAGTCAGGTGAATATGACGTTTGCAAAGAAAGACACAACTTTCGATTTCTGTACAACGCTACATAACTTACATCCGACCAATCCACAGATCTAGATATGCATGAAAATCTTGAACACTCTGTAATATATCTTAAACTTTAATGATGTTCTCTGCCGGCGTTACAGATATAAATGTTGCTCTTTTTTTACATCGTTACTTAGGCATTTTCCTGTCTAAGAGGTGATGATGGCTCTTTTACTGCTACGCTATCTGGGTAATCAGTGGGTGAAAATTTACTCTTTGACCTTCGGGTCATGCTATCATCATCAACATGGCTGCCGCGCAACAAGGTCTACACGTCAGCGCTGTTCGTCCTCGTTCCTACCAAGACGAGAGCTATCTGCACGGGTTTCTTGGAACTGTGGGTGACTTACAGAAGGCTGAGGTACTGCAGGATGTCGTCCTTGAAGTCGAGGGTCGGCGGTTTTCCTGCCATCGGCTTGTTCTGTCCGCGGCCAGCCCCTACTTCAGGGCCATGTTTACATGTGACATGGCGGAAAGTCGTCAGAAGACGGTTGTTTTACAGGTAGGGTTGGTGTGACGTGTGGATAGAATAGAGTGTAACAGGCAGCTTGTTAATATGATACGTATCATACAGAATATATACAGCAGGGGAACCCATTGTTTTCCAAAACCAACAGATGGTAAACGTTGCTTTGATGTGGCCCACGCTATGCCCCCCTCCCCCGTGTACACTATTTCACATTCAGTAGATATCTGGCGGTTTCTAGCGAGGACCAATCAGATGGCTGCTAGCAGGTCACTGACCGCAGTTGACAATCAGCCAATGGCAGCCCAGTTACGGGCTAATCGCACCCCTTGTAGCGCCCCTAGTTTCATGTAAATGTCCTAAACTCAACCCAAGCACATTTGAGTTGCTATTTTGAGTTTCTTCCGTATGTCTAGATAGATCAGCTTGAAAATACTCAACTTTGAAAGTTTGATGATCAAAATGCTTTGGGACTGTAGAAATGAAGTTTTACACTTTCAATGGTGCTACGCTCGCGCTAATGGAGCGGTCACTACGTGAAGGAACGGATCCCGACGAAGGTGAGATTTGTCGAGTTGACCCAACATTTCCCAACAAGAGCAAGCTCTCCAGGAAGGGCCGCGTACAAAAATGGAGGGAAATCAAATCTAAACTTGTCCTGGATGAGGATTTTATGGCGCATTGTGACGCCCCAAATTACAGACAATCAGCGAGAGAAGACATCGAACGAATTTTCCAGGACAGTCACCTAACAGCGCATCCCGAGTCTTTGGTTCACCGGTCATGGCGGGAGACATAGAAATCGGTAATAACAAGCAAAAAAATAAATATTTGTCAACGATCCTGTAAAAAAATCATGACTAGTCATTATACAAAAATCTTCGCTAAGCGCCAATAACACTTTAATAATTGTCACAGTCCAAACATGAACTATAAACGTTACATTTTTAAGTTACATCAAGGAGATTAAAAAAACACCTCCTTGGTTACATATCGCCCGGCCGAAGACCTTGATACAACGTACTCAGTTTAGAACTGAGTGACTCATGTTGCATATACTACACAAAGTTACACCGCGATATGTTTTGCTGCATATGCTTCGCCATGTCAAGGAGGTTCTATCTTCGAAAATAAGATCCGTTCTGTTACATATATTACAGTCAGCGTAAATCACGCACCATATAATCGGTCATTCTGCTTCATTTGGTTTATTTCATTTGTTAATCTTCTTGTAATTATGCAAAAGTAGCTGACAACACACTTGTAACTTTGACAAAGACGTTCACATGTTTGAAAGGTTGCTTCTATGTGATGCAAAACCACTTCCAGAATTTGAATACGTCCGTCACCTAGCTATGTAAACACGATAATTTATTCATGCGGTAGAAGTACCACAAACATCCCAGACAACCACAGTTGGTAAAGACGATATTGAGTTTTGGGATAATGTGACATTATCCATCGTTGTTATTTTGTAAAACATAAAATAAAAAAAAAACATCACGTAGTTCTACTGTACTTCTACAAGTCACAACTTGAATCTTGTAACCGTAGTAGGTAAAAAGATCTCTGAATCTGATGACCCGTGCGCAACGGCTGTAGTAAATTGTCAAATATAACGCTATGTACTCAAGTCGTATTGTTTTTTTTCAGTCCTTCCTTCTATTCTATATTACCGGCATTGAAAGGGACCAGCTTACAAAATACATGCTGTAAACTAAAGGAAGCCCTACAAAGATCTATCCTTTGTAATGTATTGACGGTATTTAACAGCCAGTAATCGACGGGCAATAGGTGTGAAATATTCCCCCCTGCCCCTCGCGTGCCACCAGTTTAGTGTTAATTAGTTACTCTGCATTTGAAAAAGCGGACTTCATGGGCGTTGCCCTCGCTAGAAATCTACTGAATGGGAATCAGAGCTAGGCCCCCTCCCCACTCTTTGGAATTTAGGGTCAAAGGTCAACTTTACAATAGGTGCTAGAGATGATAAAGATTTATTTCTTATGAAAGTTATTTGTGATATATTCTGCTTTATACACCAAGAAGGTGATACTCTTAAAAGGCTATTGGAGTTTTCTTTTACACAACCAAATAATCCCTTTACGCAACTAATTGATCTCGGTCATGGGCCGAACACACTGCCACTGCACTACGCAGTCCCACTGTTAATATGTTATGTTGTTTTGCAGGGCTTGGATGCAGACATGCTTGGGGAGATCCTGAGTTACATCTACTCGGGAACCCTCCATGTGTCCCTGGATAAAGTGCGGCCCCTGCTTGTACCAGGCAGCCGACCTCCTCCAACTGGACTATGTGAGAGACACCTGCAGCAGCTACATGGCCATGAACGTGGAACGCTCCACCTGTGTGAACCTGTACACATTTGCTGATGTCTTCTGTCTGGACAATGTGCGAAAAGCTTGTCTGAAATGTATCGATAGAAACTTTGCTGAGGTGGGTCTAAAATTTTGATTGTAGAGCACTTCATTTTACTTCTCGTTCATACAAGAGATGCTGTAATTTTGTCATGAAATTGTAGAAGAATGAGTTTGTGCAACAGCTATTGTCATATAACCAGGCGCCACGGACCAATCAGAAGGCCCTGTTTCATGTTGGTTATGATGCCGTAATATTTCAGGCCAGGGGGTATTCCCCTTCTGACTGGTCAGAATGAATCGACACCGGCACCAGTGTCGATTCATTCTGACCAATCAGAAGGAGAAATCCATTTATGAAAGTAAGGGATATGCAGGCATGGCCCATCAAAAGGAGTGAAATATATGTCAGAGCAGAGGGAATAAGTAACTGCAAGGGGAGAATGGCTGCTTCTGTTAACATTGATAATCACAGAGTTTTCTTTTTCCAAGAACCGAAGACTGCAATGTTTTGAATATTTTCTGTGAAAATTTTGGTTTCAAAATGCAATCTGTTATGTATGTGCCAAAGAAATTCACATGTATAGTACCAAGGGATCTATGCGTCATACAGGAGTTTACAAGTTTTGGTAGGCCACGAATATGATAATAATGAAAAGCTTCGCTCACCCGGTGGTTTTATTAGGTGGTTATAGCATAGGAAGAGGCGTTTTGACGCCATGTACACCTAGGAACAGGCGGGTCATTAACCCTTAATTGTAGACCTCAAATTTCAGTTTGCTGTAGTTTGTGTATTAGTGGATGCCGTGTACAAATTTGAGTTTTTAACCTTCATAGCTGTCCTTGGAAACATACAAAAGAATAGAACTCACTTTTCAGTGCCATGCATGTACATTTACTCTGTACCCCACAGGTTGCCTCCAGTGAGTTCAACAGCCTGAGTGTGAATCAGCTGACTGAGATCATCAGCCACGATGAGCTGGATGTTAAAGAGGAGACAACAGTGTGGGAGGCTGTGGTAAGATGGGTGCAGCACAGCAGGGAGGACAGGTGGGTGTCATTATATTCAGAATATATAGGTACTTTTCATTTGCTTTTTAGTAATTGTACGGATGCATTGTAAACCATTATTGGCAACTGAAACACGTTTCTATTGATTGCATTAATGTCAGTATCTTCAACATAATTCAACAATCAAGTATTTTCTACAACAATGTAAAATGATGTAACCTTAATTCACCCCTACCCTGTACCCGACAGACTGAACCACCTACCCAGCGTCCTCCCTCACATCCGCTTCAACCTGCTGACATTAGACGACACTGCAGCCATCTTGGAACACCCCCTGGTCAAGGAGGATCCAGGGAATTCAGAGGTCATCAGGAATGTGGTACAGAAAGGAAACCATGACCTGAAGCCAAGGCTTGGGATGACCACGGAGATGGCTATTCTTTTCGATCTGTTCAAGTAAGTTTATACTTCTTTATAATATGGCAATGTAGGTTGGGAACAATCTTTGATCAATAGTTAGAATACATGTCGTTCTTTGATTTTGTAAGCCCTGGCACAATCCTTGCACAATGTCATTTCGGTCCTGCAACACACACATTGCCAGGCATGTATACATTTATATACTCTGCAGTGATATGCGACTTATACTTGTCTTAAGGATGAGGCTACAAGACTTGATATTATAGATGGCATCAGGAGTGCATTCTGTGGTTTAAGCTCTTCCCTAAATAGAAGTAGTAAACTTGTATTTGTGATGTGTTGTTTTTATTTCCAGGCCAGATGATCTCCTCTTTATAAATCCTCAGAAAGGGAAGTACATTACCTGCAGTTACAAGCATGAAGCCCTCAATCGAGTCTCAGCCATGACAGTCACCAGTGAAAACAACATTTATGTCCTGGCTGATAAGTCTAGGGAGCTGTTTCAGTACAACCATGCAGAGAATGTGTGGGAACATGCTGGTATGTCACCAGTATCTAATCTGGCACCAGGAGATAATTTCATTTACCACCGAGAGCTCCTTTTTGAAGTTGAGCGGATTTTGTACTGTCTTGGAGTTGACTATAGAACGGGAAGTTTACTAGTGCGGATGAGAAAGTACAACCGGCACACGGACCAGTGGCAGGAGTGTTCGCAGTTGGAACTTGACACTGCGACACACCACAGTGAAGCAGTGTCCTGCAGTTCACACCTGTATTTCCTGACAAGCTCGGAAATGTATTGCTATGACCCGAACAAGGACTGTTGGTACGAGCGGACTGCAGCAATGATCATTCCTGATGTGTACACAGCCGTTTCTTTCGGACCGGAGATTTTCTGCACAGATAGTAACCTCACTCATACCATGATGTACGACACAGAGTCTGACCACTGGCAGAGGCTACAAGGCTTACCAAACACATTGAACCCTGTTTTGGTGATTGAAGAACCCGGACTCTTTGTAATGGAGAATGAGCTACACATATGGTTAAACTGTTCTAACTATGTTGATGACAATAATGAGTATGACAATCATGTTATATATGTGTATGACAGGTCTGCTAATGCCTGGAGAGACTTGGAGGCCACTTTGCCTTATGGGGAATATTTAACCTATGGTCGTCAGTGCCCTGTGGCCCGTATATGCCTACCATATATCAATGTGCAGGATAACGACCCATAGTATATAACTAGGCTCGCAAAGCAGGACTATTGAATGACATTTTTGTTTAGAAGTAGGTTTTTAGCAAATGTCCAACAATGAGATAGATTTTAGTACATTTTAAACGTTGCATTTTTACAACGACCCTTCCACAAACTTATGTGGCCCAAGGGCCTCAGAGCAGAGATGGACGCTGACTTGTGCAACAATTGCGGTCCGGAGAAGACGATAGATTTTTAAGGTCCTTTCTGAGGCTTTAAGATAAGCATAGTCCATGACTGAACGCTGGAAGCACCCTCCATAAAACCCTTATTGTACTTAATGATATGTTCTATTTTTATGTTCCATATGTTTTCCCGTAGTGTGATTAAATTTTGCTGTAAGTTAGCCTGACTAAGTTTTGTATGTTATCCTGACTAAGATAACATGAAAACCTAAGTTTTATTTCTAGTAACCCCTTCAGGCCAGGCCCTTCGGAGGACTCTATGAATCCCAGGTCAGCGAGAACTATAGTGTCGCAAAGAGTTTGACTATTAATGTTATTTGTTTTTATCTTTTGTTAAAGAAACCAATTTGAAAGGTTAATACATATATATAGATTACAGCCAGTTGATATATCCGCCTATACTATAGATAGATTCATTTAGGGTTACGAATATCTTTTCTTGGAACAACTATACACGACCATGAAATTAGAACCACTTTATATATCTGTGTTTCCATATAGAATATATTGATTTTGAACAATAGGTATCTAATGAGTTATCCCTTCATTAAGTGCCATTCAGCTTAAAAGCCAATTTTAGTAAGTTGTACTTTGATGGAATTATCAGATGATACATTGCTGGCCGATTCTGGTCAACGGCCGGGGGAATTATTGGCTTCTCGGGGGGAAGTATAACCTCTGAATAATGAGACTCTTTTTACACAACCATTGCTTTAATCATACTGACGTCTGGGTGTCAGTTGTGTTAAGCAATGGCTATGTAAAAAGAATTTCCTCATACAGCGATGAACCAACCTGATGGGACTATTCATGGAGGTGTAACCTCATTGTCATCTTCGAACCTGCCTAGCTGCTCTTTGTGGCCTGTACCTGTTTGCGGTATCCAAGACGGAATGATTACGTATCATACTCTTCGTCTGTCCCTATTGCACCACAACTTCTCTGGTCATGAATAATGACCGTGAAAGTAGCTGGGAGTCAGCTCAACAGCAGATACTGGAGGCGACCACACAAGCGTCACTCCTACGTCTATAGGATTAGTTTCGAAATCACTTTTACGTCGGCACTTCTAAACTGTATAGCGCACACGGCGTCTTCATTGGTTAAAAAGTTTGCAGTGCGTGGGCATAACCCCGAGATTTGTCTGCCACTTGCAGAAAAACAACGGGCATTCTCCCTGCGTCATACCCCACTGATCCTTCCATATAAGGGCAAGCGCTTCAACTCTTCTGCCAGACTAATCGTGGTATCTTCTTCTCTATTCATGAATCTTTGACGTTGGCTGTCGTGAACTGCGTACTCTTTGTCACAGTTCAGCAGACATGTACGGGGAAGCAGAGCCCGTCCGGAACCCTTCCTCCGGCCCCAGTCGCGGCCAAACCAGTGGACAGCCGCCCCAACCCCATTCTGTCCGTCTGGGTGGTTCCCACGGGCGTGTCCGTTTTAAAAAGGATGCTGACAAATGGCAAGGAGACCAAGAAACGTCTACAGAATACTACGAAGAAGCCGAGGCCGTGAAAAGTTCCGCCAGGTACACGACTGCAGGTAGCTGACTTTTTTTGCAGTTTGCCTCTCATTTTTACGAATACTATACTTCTGTGCAATAAGAAGGTTTTCCGAAGGGAGGGTGTATAATCTATATCAGGCGTGTTATTCACATTTCTTCTTATCATCTGAAGAATTGTAGTGATGGCAGATACATATTTACAAAATAAATATTCATCAAGTATGAATAAAGATCTGGCTGTAGGCATATACAGTTGCTCAGAATTTAGAGCACAGAGAAACAGAGTGAGCTATCTTCGGTCGAGACTCCTCCTCGGCCAAATGGATATATATTTGGATTCTCCTGTCGATTTGACAG
Source organism: Branchiostoma floridae (assembly GCF_000003815.2). NCBI lineage: Eukaryota > Metazoa > Chordata > Leptocardii > Amphioxiformes > Branchiostomatidae > Branchiostoma > Branchiostoma floridae. The sequence continues at coordinate 1,008,376 of NC_049983.1, forward strand.
ATGAGGAGGCAGACAGGCATTTGCCTGTTTGCCTGACCTGCACATGACTTTTTATGGTGAAGAAGGGGTGTGCAATTCCTTCTCCACCCTCTCGTCTGTTGGAGCACTAAGTCTCACAGGGGCAATTGTATGCAACGTGTGAGGCGGCTCCAGCAGATGCAGCTTTGTTGTTCGGAGTATCCGTCTCCTAGGAGGACTTCCAACCAAGGATATAAGGGGTTCCTCCTACCACTGACTCGTGTGTCATGGCGGGTGCGTCATGCCCGAACATGCCCCTATAAGGCCTGTCTCGGCCACAAAGCCCCACCAAGGCCACTAGCCGCAGCTACAGAGACTCATTTACATATATATATATATAGTGAGAGAGAGAGAGATGCCTAAAAAGTTGAAATTTGTGCAAGGTTTGCGATGACCAGAACAAAATTTCTTTCCAACAGACCGATCGTATCCGGAAGATGAAAGCGGCCGCCGTGCTCTAATAAGCAGCTTCATCTGCTCCCATCGCAGCTACATGGCGGCCGGCATTGCCGTGCTGCTAGGTCTGGTTGTTGTGGGACTCATCCCTCTAATCTTCATCAATAAGCAGGTAATATAAGCACTACAATGTCTAAAAAATTCTCCCATTCTCTAGGAAAGTGTTTTCATTCTTTTTCTTGTCTTGAGTGAATATCAAGAATTGTGAATCTCTGTCGTAGTTTCTTTCATTTTGTTTGACATCTTGAACAATCTCTAGGAAATATCGGAACTGTCCATAACTGTTGACGCCTTGAAACGCAACCTGGACATCGAGCGGATCGTATATGCTGGCTTGCAGCAACGTCTTCACGAGATGGTCAAGACGCCAGGCAAGTTGAAAGGACCTCAAACTTCTGCTTCTGTATCTATATAGCCAGTATAACCGCTAATAGGCGTAACACACCAGCTTCTGTATCTGTATCTACTTAGCTGTTATAACCGCCCTTTGGCGTAACACACCAGCTATTGTATCTTAATCTGTGTAGCTGTTATAACCTCCCTGCGGCGTAACACACCAAATTATGTATCTGTATCTATATAGCCGGTATAACCACCCTTTGGCGTAACACATCAGCTTCTGTATCTGTATCTACTTAGCTGTTATAACCGCTCTTTGGCGTAACACACCAAATTCTGTAGCTGTATCTAAATAGCTGGTATAACCGCCCTTCAGCGTAACACAACAGCTTCTGTAACTGTATCTGTAAACAGTATAGTCGATATAACTGCCCTTTGGCGTAACACACCAGCTTCTGTATCATTCTGTATCGACATAGCCTGTATAAACGCCCTTCGGTGTAACACACCAGCTTCTGTATCTGTATCTAAATATAGCCGGTATAACCACCCTTCGATAATCTATACAGCGGGTATAATCGCCCTTCAGCGTAACACACCAGCTTCTGTTGCTGTTTCTATACAGCCGGTATAATGGCCCTTCGGCGTAACACACCAGCTTCTGTTGCTGTTTCTATACAGCCGGTATAACCGCCCTTCGGCGTAACACACCAGCTTCTGTATCTGTATCTATACAGCCGGTATAATCGCCCTTCAGCGTAACACATCAGCTTCTGTGTCTGTATCTATGTAGACGGTAAACCATTAAATTATATTACACTGAGTGACCTAACTTTTGCCCATCTGTTTGCAAGTGTAGTTTTTGTAAACTATGGAGATAATATGTCCTTGCTGTGCTTGGTGATAACGGATTGACTGATCAATTGATTGATTGATTGATCGATAGATTGATCGATTGATTCCACTTATTTTTATTCAAAAGAAAGAGCTATTTAAAAGAACTTCTGTGAAATTCTTGTGAACCATGACTTTGAATAAACTTTGTAATTGTACTTGTACTTTGTCAGGACCACCCGGACCTTCAGGAGAAAAGGGAGCCATGGGTACTTTGGGAAAGGACGGGCCGCCCGGACCAGTTGGACTCCGAGGCGTGAAGGGACCCTTCGGGCCGACCGGCCCAACAGGGATGTCCCAATCTCCAAGGCCTGCCGGACCGGTTGAACATGCAGGTGAGGCACTAATTCCTCCACGTGCCGAAAGCCGTTTTGGGATTTTTTCAAAGTGTAAGGTGCTGCTGGTCACACTGTCTAAGAAACCAATCTAGAACTAGTGAGTCGCATGCCTGATCTTTTATTATAGTTCAATAGTTTATTAAGAAAATCAGCCTCGCAGCATGTACAAAACAAGCTGAATAACACTTATTTATACAATTGTTGTATGGCAAATAAAAGAAAATTATACAAAAAAATTAACAACTAGAAAGGCCGACATTTGCTTTGGAGCAAACACAGCATATTGCAATCCATCTTCATACCTTACAAGAATGGACTCTTCCAGAACACCCCTATCTATTCAAAAATGGACTGGTCTATGTGGCCCATTTTCCATTTATAGTGCTAAAGCTACCCCAATACCTAATTCCAGATCAGTTCATGACACAGGAAGCAAAAATATACATTTTTGATAAAAAATGGCAAAAAAATCCCAAATTTAACAATTTTCAATTGATGTGCACCCTCGGTGTGAATAGAGTCCTGTGGCCACATACCGTACGCACCTTTATACCAAATCATACATAGGTACAGGAGCCAAAACTTAACATTTTTAGTCTATAAATGGCAAAAAATCCCAAAATTCAACAATTTAAAGTAATGTATCCCCAAACTGAAAATGAAGTACTGTGGGCACATGCTAGACACACTTTCATGCCGAATTTCAGGTCATTAGGTTTTCATACAAGGGTATAGGAGCCAAAAATATACATTTTTTGTCAAAAATGGCCGAAAAAACAACAACTCAATTTTAAAGTGATCTATGAAGAAAGTGTTGATAGGACCCTGTGCTCATATGTCTAATGCACCTATGTACCAAATTTCAGGTCATTAGGTTTTCATACAAGGATAAAGGAGCAAAAAATATACATTTTTTGTCAAGAATGGCCGAAAAACCCAAAATAACTCATTTTTGAAGCGATCTATGAAGAGAGTGTTGATGGAGCCTTGTGCTCATATATCCAATGCACCTATAAACCAAGTTTCAGGTCATTTAGCCTTCATACAAGGGCATAGGAGCCAAAAATAGACAGTTTTAGTCAAAAATAGCCAAAAAAAAAAACAAATAAATAATTTTTGAAGTAGTCTATGAAGAAACTGTTGATGGGTTCCTGTGCTCATATGTCCAATGCACCTCTTTACCAAATTTCAGGTCATTAGGGTTTAATACCAGGGCACAGGGGCCCAAAATATATATTTTTTGTCTAAAAATGACCAAAAACCCTAAATATCATAATTTATAAGGCCTCTATAAAAAAAAGTGAAAAAAAAAACTTCTGGGGGTATTTTATATCCCAACCTCCATGCCAAATTTCAGCTCATTTGGCCCAAAAACGAAAAAGTTGAATCATATTGAAGATTTGACAGGAGAAGAAGAAGAAGAAACCAAGCAAAAACTAGAAAGGCCGACATTTGCTTAGGAGCAAATACAGCATATTGCAATCCATCTTCATCCTTGAAAAAATCCCAAAATTCAACAATTTGAAGTAATGTTTGCTCAAAGGGAAAATGAAGTACTGTGGGCACTTATCCTACACACCTTTATGCCGAATTTTAGGTCATTTGGTTTCAATACAAGGGCATAGCAGCCAAAAATATACATTTTTTAGTTAAAAATGGCTAAAAATCCCAAAATAACTCATTTTATAAGTGCTCTATGAAAAAAATGTCAATGGGATCCTGTCGTCATATGTCCAATTTACCTCTGTACAAAATTTCAGGTCATTTGATTTACATACAAGGGCATAGAAGCCAAAAATATACATTTTTAGTCAAAAATGACTGAAAACCCCAAAATAACTCATTTTTGAAGTGATCTATGAAAAAAGTGTCAATGGGGTCTTGTGAGCATATGTTCAATGCACCCCTGTACTAAATTTCAGGTCATTAGGTTTTCATACAAGGGCGTAGGAGCCAAAAATATACATTTTTAGTCAAAAATGGCCAAAAACCCTAAAATAACTCATTTTTTGTGTAAACAATGAATAAAGCGTTGATAGGGTTCTGTGGTCATATATCAAACGCATATATGTACCAAATTTCAGGTCATTTGGTTGTAATACAAGGGCATAGGAGCCAAAAATATACATTTTTAAGTCAGAAATGGCCAAAACCCCAAAAATAACTAATTTCTGAAGTGATCTATGAAAAAAGTGTTGATGGTTTTCTGTGCTCATATGACCAATGCACCTCTGTACCAAATTTCAGGTCATTAGCTTGTAATACCAGGGCACAGGGGCCCAAAATATACATATTTTGTCTAAAAATGACCAAAAACCCTAAATATCATAAATTCTAAGGACTCTATCAAAAAAGTGAAAAAAGTTCTGGGGGTATTTGCTATCCCTACCACCCTGCCAAATTTCAGCTCATTTGGCCCAAAAATGAAAAAGTTGAATCAATTTGAAGATTTGACAGGAGGAGAAGAAGAAGAAGAAGAAACTTGAAAGGCCGACATTTGCTTAGGAGCAAATAAAGCATATTGCAATCCATCTTCATCCTTGAAAAAATCCCAAAATTTAACAATTTGAAGTAACGTTTGCTCAAAGGGAAAATGAAGTACTGTGGGCACTTGTCCTACACACCTTCATGCCGAATTTTAGGTCATTTGGTTTCAATATAAGGGCATAGGAGCCAAAAATATACATTTTTTAGTTTGAAATGGCTAAAATTCCCAAAATAACTCATTTTATAAGTGCTCTATGAAGAAAGTGTTGATGGGGTCCTGTTGTCATATGTCCAATGCACC
>NC_049983.1:1013338-1038657 GCF_000003815.2 Branchiostoma floridae
ATGGGGTCCTGTGAGCATATGTTCAATGCACTTCGGTACCAATTTTCAGGTCATTTGGTTTCTATACAAGGGCATAGGAGCCCAAAAATATACATTTTTAGTCAAAAATGGCCAAAACCCTAAAATAACTCATTTTTGGAGTAACAAATGAATAAAGCGTTGATGGGCTTCTGTGGTCATATGTCAAACGCACCTATGTACCAAATTTCAGGTCATTTGGTTTTAATACAAGGGCATAGGAGCAAAAAATATACATTTTTAGTCTAAAAATGGCCAAAAATCCCAAAATTCAACAATTTAAAGTAACGTATCCCCAAAGTGAAAATGAATTACTGTGAGCACATGCTAGACACACCTTCATGCCGAATTTCAGGTCATTAGGTTTGTGAAGAAAGCGTTGATTGGATCCCCTGCCTATATCATAATAAAGTATATTCTCCTGTTAGTCTCAACACATATTTTGACCAAAAGTGTATGGTTTTCGATAGTGTCTGTAATGGTGTGTTTTGATTGTGGTTCACTGTATTCGTGACATTATTGGTGTACAGAACTCAAACTTTAATTTTAGCACATTTCATCAGAGCAGATTTAATTTGCCCTTTGGCAGTTGGGTGGCCGCTTTGGAAGTGGCAAGGAGAATGCCGCACTGACTGTTGCACAGATAGAATATCAGCCTTTGATGAAGACAGTTTCATGGCGTGGAATGGTACCATTTATAGAGGAAAAACAAATTTTGTAATCATCTCAGGCAACCCTATTGCCTTTTCTTTTTCTTTTTCCTCCAAGGACAAGGTGTTCACCTGCCCACCATCGATGGCTACTCCGTCCGTGCGGGAGACTGTCCAGGTAACGACATCTGGTCCATCTATGGAGACGGCATCACGCTGCAGCACTGTGCGAACAGGTGTGCCAGCCATTCTGACTGCGTCGCTTTCATGTTCTTTGACAACAAGCGGTGCTTCCCGAAGACTAATACTTGCAAAGATACAACCAAGGACAATCCGAGGAACGTTTTCTATGACAAAGAACTTGGTAAGCATATAATATGCTTTCTTAACTACAGCAATGGTGAAAAACAAAAACAAAGAAAATTCCGTTACACATTGTTTAAAGGTATCCTGCGTAGTTTTGTGGAGTGACCGCCCAAAACTAGACCCTCTTGGCTGTAAACAACAACTTCAGGCTTTAAGTAGGCTCCGTAGGGGGTGGGGTAATGAGTTCATCGTACTCCAGCAAGGCTACTGGGGAAATCTTCTTCTTTGAAAACACTCATTTTTTTCACTTCAGAATAAGATATAATCATGCACTCATTCTATTTTGTAGGGTATCAATAAGCAATGGTTATATTCCCTTCAAATCTGCAAGAAAGTTTGCAAAGATTACGTTTTACAAAATCTATGGTGAAACTGTCATCAGACACCCCAATGTGGAGTCAGGCACACAAGACAGCAATGAGCCGTCATTGTGGGCATGCTTCCCTAGGAAGCATATGGAGGCTCATGTAGGAAGATCACAGTTTGTAGACATGTTAGTATGATGCGCTGATGTTGCAGCTTCTCTCACTGAGCCTTCTGAGCCTTGGTATTCAATGCTAAAGGGTAGATTTAGCTTACTATTTAAAGAAATGGCAGGAAAGTCTACTTTTGTATAGTTCAAATATTATGTAGTATAGCTTTAATTCGACGTTAGTATCAAATCAATGTTGTATTTATCGGCTCCGGTAAGTTGATCTGCTTTTTATTTAGATTTTAAACAACATATTTTGTATCCTATAGTTCCCCCTCCATTACTTTTTTACCCTGGCTACCAAACAAAAGGTAAACGAAGATTTATCTATGTGCTGTGTTAACTGTAAATACAGAGGTATTTAGTTCTTGTTGTTTCACAGCCATAAAAGGTCGAAAATTTGAATACCTGATGCGGACGTTTCAACTGCTTTCAAATTTACTCATTTCATTTCATATTGAAGCGTGTGTTTTCTGGGGTGGATATGCCGTATCACGACACATGAAGCCTTTACCAAACGAACACTTCCAACCACAATGTTGATCAACATTTACCAAGATAAGCAAATGCAAGCTTTACTTTTACATTTGTGAATGATTCAATTTGGGACTTGTAGCAACTCTCAGACCCAAATTTGTATTTCAAGGATTAGCCACCTATCCTATGCACGGCCGGCTCTCAACCCACAGTTTCTCAGCTTCAAACAAATAAACAGTCATGATTCAGACTGCAGTAACCATATCATTTGTTTCCAAATTGAGTTTGGGCACCATATTTGAAGCATATATTTGCATCAATGGTCCACCATTGCTTTTTTTACACAATTTAAAAAGTTTACCGAAGTTATAAAAGCCAAACATTTTCTTGGCCTACTTTATTGCACCAACTGCTGCACTGTCAACAACAACATGACAAATTCATAAATTATCTTTTTGAATGGTAATTATGATGGGCGTGCAAAGCTGCATGACATGACTCTAAGTAACGTATATATTTTGACTGTCTATATACGTACTATGTCAGTACTATGTCAAAATTTACTCTCATAGGTTTAGTTCCATTGTAGCACTCCACAGACCGGTAATGTTACTGTGTTGTTTTATCTATAGAGGTCGACTTATGTACAGGTGACACAGACAATTGCCACGATAACCGTACATAACAGTATATTCGTCCTTATTTGTTTCTGTATTAGAAACTGAAAAGAAACAATCACGAAAGAAAACGATGATCATGATGATTGAATCAATTGGTAATGTAAACAAATGCAACTATATTGTACTGAATGAGGCATCGAGGCAATATGGCAACGATTTTGGCTGTGACCGTGGGTTTGTCGGAGAGTTGCATCGCTTCATGGGTGCTGCGGGAACCGTCATACCTACACAGGAGCCTTATAGACATGATGTTATGTACGTACTGGGTTTTATTTTCGGTTTAATTTCCATGTTGTTTTCTGCAGCTGCAGCAGTTGGTTTGTGGCCCCTGAACGCACAGCACGGAGCATCAGACATCACCGGAAACGGAAATGACGGGGCAGCCTCAGGAACCCAGCTAGTTCCAGGTCCGTACGGAGACGATGACGGTGCTTTCCTGTTTTCGGGAACTAAAAATTCCTACATCGACATTCCCAACAACGGCATGTTGGATGTGCGCTACTCCTTTACCATACTGGCGCACATCTATCCTACCGGAAAGGCTGGACCGATATTCGACTATGTGGGGAACAACAAGTGGGCATTACACTTTTGGCAGGTGTTTCCACAGCATCTTTTCATGCGGTAAGTTTTCTTACCAGACACAGAGAATTAATCCTTTAGAACTAGAATTGCCCTCTATCCACTCATGTTTATAATCATCTTCATTAACATAATTACCCTTGCCGCCTCTTTTACAGCATGGTAAAGTCAGTCCCCCAAAATATGTTCACGATATCAGCAAATAGCAAATACGAAAGTCTGTCTATGTTATATAAAGATTCTACTAAGAACTCTTTTTTGCATTTGCAAGTCGCAAAATGCCTTCTGGCCAGTGTAGTCGCCGTTGTGATGTTGAGATGAACGGATCTGTTCAATCCATGCCAAACATTTGTATACCTGTTAAAACAGGCATTTCTTCAACTTGTTCGCACTAGCGCAGTGGTAAAGTTTACGCATTCTAAACCAATGCACCCGGTTCGAATCCGGGGAGGTAGATTTTTTTCAACTTTTTTTTTTTTCTTTTTTACATCCATTAAAATACTAATTTTTACATCCATTTGGCCACACGAATTTATTTCTTTGGTTAACGGATTCGCCGCTTCGTTTTTTTGCCGAATAGAAATAAAAATTAAAAAAAAAAAACTTAAAAATGCCCCGCAACAGAGCTCACTCAAAAACAGGCAATGTGTAGTGAAATTTGCTGCAGTTCACGCACATATGTGACACAGGTTTAGTTACTCTGTTCTATTTATATGACATTCTAATAACTAGAAAAAAACGTTCACACACGCAAACATTGCCAAAATGCCAGCTTTTTTAAAAGCACTTGTTTAGATTTAGGTCGATTTCCTTTGAACTGAATAATTTAATCAATGCCTACTGTAGGCCGGTAGGCAGAGATGGACACTTTCCACCTCACATCACTGCGGACGTGCTGCAGCAAAACGCCTGGAACTATGTAGGTGCAACCTACGACAGAGCCACGGGGAAGGCAGCCCTCTGGAGCAACGACGAGCTGGTCCGTGAAACACACATCCCGGTTGCCGAACTGGCAAGTCAGTACCCCGTACGGGTGGGGGTGAGGGCCGGAGACGGTCGGTACTTCTCGGGTCGTGTTGCCTGTCTGCAGCTATACGACTTCGCCATGACTACAGAACAGATTGTTACAGTGCGGGATGCGTGCAAAGGTGAGTTCCATGCCTGCGAAACTGACGTGTTTGTAGCGGAATGGATATATCACATGTAGCGTGAATTAAGGATAGCGTTTCTCTTTTCAGCACGAGAATAAGCCACCACTGTTCATCGGTTCTCTGCTGTAAAACATCACAGCTACAACAGGGCACCTGCAATTCCGTCAGCGGGCGCCAGGAGGCGGTTCTACCGATGTTATTTCGAGTTCTCTGCAGTTTATCCTTGTCTGGTGATAATCTAGTACAGAAAACTCCCACCACCTAAGCTTGTTGAAGCAGTTTAGTAGGAGAAAACATTTAGTAATCATTTAGTGGATTTAAGCGGATCTGTCCTGTTGTTGTTTTGTAGAAACGGCTCTTTGCCTGTTAACTGTTAATGTTGCCTAATGACCTTAGTCCAAGTCAAAAACAATGAGTTCAATGGTACCTTCGTACGGGAAGAAGGTTACGCAATCCACCTCGGTCCACTCAAGTTACTGGGGAATAGACGTGTTTAATCCACGATATTGAACAAACACTCTTCGTCATGTCTTCAGTGTAAACAACTGTAGAAACTTTTGAAAACATTATTATCACACACAAGCTTTCTGTGTGTCTTTGAACACTCTGCAGCTGCGATCATTCCTTCTGGGCACACGGGCACCTTTGGTAAAGTTTGAAATGCGCGCGCTGACGTTTCGTCCCGAAAATTGGTCTGCCGCTTGCAGAAATAAAATACCATTCAACAAAACAGTCAGATTTTGTATCATCCATTTAGTCTGGAGTTGTAAGTTCCTGGTAAAATAAATAAAGTGAAAGTTGTAGATGACACATACGATAGACAATACATAGCATATGTAACACGGATGTCTACACTATAACTGTGGTACAATACACTGTATAGATCGAGCTCACACTCGGTGGAGTCTAAAATGACGTAACCTTGTGCGCTATAAGTGGCCAATGAACATGCAAAACAGCCAAATGCGCCACAGGCACTTTCAATCGTAACAGTTGTAGTACATCTAAGATCCCGATTCAATGAAATAAATGTATTGTGTAATACATACAAAATAGAATAAAACGGGTCTGTATGACCTGACTTGTTCGTCACACTATTAAAACACTATCACATGTTTTGGCTGACCTTACAATAACTATAACCATTTGTTACACGCAGTATGTAGTGTTTTATGTAAATTGGTGTGAATCAGATGAAAGATTTTATAACCACCGTGCTCAAGTACATTAGAAACCATCTGGTACACACACATCTGTCCCTGATGCTTCCATCCACTGTTACACTAAACACCGGTCTTCAGCTGAATGAGTAAAACAGGCACTAGCCTACCGTAGAAGCATGTTCCTTAGCTTTAAACAGCTATTGCAGTCAAATGTGCAAAAGTTAGGTGTGACAGGTCGTCTAGTGTAATTTACGTCACACATCCACCGTTAAAAAACTAAGAATCCGTTATCAAAAATTGCGAATCGAATCAGGATGGCATAACCGCACTAAGAATCTGCCAATCTTTTTATTAGCAACATAAGCAATATCACGTCGTTAAAAATGGAAATATTCTGAATAAGGCAGTCTGTATAGTATTGACATCTAATGCACTATTTTAGCACATTTTCATCATTATTTCATAAATCGAGCCGTTACAAACAGCGCGGGAATGAGTTGCACAAGGATTCCAGATCAAGTCCTTATTTTTTTTTTGGGGGGGGGGGTACAAAAATAAGGAACATCCTCGTGCAACTTGTCTCTTGGCTGTTTTTAACCGCTCAAAGTATCAAATTATGATGTAAATGTGAGAATACAGTGCAGTAGATGTCAATATCATGCAGATTGCCTTATTCAGAATATTTCCACTTTGACGCTGTAATATTGCTTAGGTTGCCTTGAAGTAGAAGACGAAGTAGATTATACTGTAGATTGTTACAGGAGCCTGGTGTGTTTCAATTGGTCTTCTTTTCTCAATATGACAATTAAAACTATAATAATTTAATTTTTTCATATTTTTCTCTTTGACGGATAGGTCTCATCAGAGCAGAACAGCTAGAATTTCTTTTAATCGGAGCTTCTTCGTGGCCTGTAAAGTAAGGGATAGTGAGGGGGAGTGTAAATATACATGTAAGGTGAGATTCATGTTTTGATAATAGTTTGCAGTTGAACTTTTAGCCATTTGAATCTTATTTCTTTATAATATATAAAACACATTGGCCACATGTCAATTATATATAAAACACCGTGCAGGAGAGAGGAAGAGACATAATAGTGGACCCCACATTTTATTTTCTGTCAAGCATTTAAGGGTTGACACACAGCCTCCGTTTTACCCCGTAGGACATGTGACAGTTCAGGATCATGTGCACTCTCTTGTTCTGTCATGTGTGAAGAAAAAACAATGACAAATTATTACATCATTCTCTTTCTTTAATTGCGAGAAATCTTGGTTACATAGGGCGGCAAGAGCTGGTCTCTGGGCTCCTTCGATGAAGATAAAGGTTCCATTCGAGTCGCAGGAACTTGTGGAAAGTCAAGATTTAGAGTTATAGATATGAAATGGAAGGTTTCAAGAACTCGATATGGATGGAAAATAATGATATGATTATAGAAAGTTCTAACTCCTGAAAAGGTGGGATTTAAAAGAAAGTTGTGGGAGCCCTTTCATCTACTATACAGGCTGTGAAACGGATTTCAAACAATTGTTTAAGACGATCTAACATTATCTGTTATGTGACGTGCGCTTTCTATCTTGCAGACGCAACACTGAAGTTTCCTAGCCAGATCTTCTGTGACTGTCAAAGATTGTACAATACACTGCATCACACACATCATGGTACTTGCCCAACATAGCTAATGATCAGAGTTGTAATTCTAAGACGTTGACCAATGAAACACTTTTTTCTCTCTTATTAATAATTTTCATACCTAAAAGACAACAGATGTCCCCTACTGACTAAAAAAATTGACTGCTGCACTGTGATTATATTTCACCACATTTTTTTGCTTTTCATTTTGGAGCAAAATGGCCTAAATTTGGTGTGTTTGTAGAGTGGGCAAATACCACGAAATGTTTCGCTGGTTCCACTTATTTTTTCCATATACACGTAGACCTTATGAATTACCCTCTGGAGTATTTTGGCCATTTTCAGATCAAAATGTACATTTTGGCCTCCTGTGCCCTGGTACTGTATCACAATAACCTGAAATGTGGTATGGAATGTTTGGAATAGGCCCATAGAAAGATGGCGCTGATCTCTTACGAATTATGATCATACATGTATATTTTGTAGTCCAGATATATTGACCAATTAAACGCTGAACATTTTTCGCTCTTCATTTTTTAAAGTTGGAATCTCGCGGATGATCTCTCAACTGGCTATTAAACTGTGGTTTCATTTCTCTTTATTATTACAAGACCAAACTGTATGTTGAAGTTTGAAACCCCCTCACGAGCCTTGCTATGGTTAAATGAGGCAAAAGCAGCTAAACTCTATGCGGCTGATCAGCAGTCACGGTTGGAAGGCCAGGATGGTGCTCGGCACACGCAGGAGGCGGCGGGACCATCGCCATTCCGGGTCCTGTTGGAAACACGGACACGAAAAGGATTAAACCTTCAGCTGACATGTAACGAAAACAATGAACACAAAGCTGCTGCTGGCTGGTGCTAGATATGCGAATGAATTGGCACTGGAAATAACTGAGGGCTCAAACCCGGCTGGACATGGTTTGTAAATATGTGAGTTTGACCCTTCTTTTTTTCCACTCAATCATGAAACCACTCTCGTCACCATCCTGTTCTCCTTACTTCTGAAATAAGGGTTGCTGCCGGGATCAGGACGGAATGATAACTTTGCCTTTGATCATGAGCACAATCACATACGTCTTGCCATCGTCGTTCGATCGCTAATAAATATTTTTGGACAGTCATGCATGTGTCCTGCAAAGTTCAGCTGCCTTGCTAAACAACTGGCTGTCTAAACTCTTGGAACTTTATCGGTGGTTGGTTCCGTCACAGCCTGCTTCCAAATCAGAGGGCATGACGTACGACGGCCGCACAACGTAAGTGACAGTGGCATTGCTGTACAAGTACAATTTATCACCCTACAAGCGACAGCAATGAGTTCATCTTTAAGCTGGGAGACACAATAGGATAACATGTGGAAAAATATTACGAATTAATTTTTGAACCAGGTCTGTGTGAAGACTCCCACCCAGACGTCAACACATTTGTGTATCGCCGACAGTGTAATCAAGGATGTTTGTCCTTGGTGTAATAGGCCGGTTGTTCTACACAGGATCCTTGATCCTGGGAAACAAGTGCCCTTACCTTTGGGAACTACTCCTTGGTTTTAGTCATGTCCTCCTCATACTCCTCGGACAGCTCACGTTCCCCGTCCCAGTCCACGCCGTGTTCTCCGAACTCACGGCGGCGCAGGGCGTTCTCTTCCTGCTTCTCGAGCAGCAGCTCCATAAGGCCACGGGCTTCCTCGGCCAGTCTGGGGAACAAGGACAGGACTGTGTGTTATCTAGAAAACACTCCTGTAGGGAGGAAGGAAGGTAGGAAGGGGGAAGGAAGGGGGAGGGGGAAGGAGGGAGGGAAGGATGGAAGGAAGGAAGGAAGGGGGGGAGGAGGGATGGAAGGATGGAAGGATGGAAGGAAGAAAGGGGGAGGAGGGAGGGAAGGATGGAAGGAAGGAACTTCATTTGTCGAAAAGCGTACAGGGCAAAATGTGCGGCAGCAACTACTGAAAAACAAGACTACAAGGCCACACACAGAACAACAGAATATCATCGATAGCAGAACAGTGGTGTCATAAATAGAAACACGGTTTGTATCCTGTAATAGATATACTGACATACATACTGAAATACTGACAAGGCTATGCCATCTTCATGATAGCTTACCGCGGTAGGTCGTTGTCGACTTCGTGGTCTTCAAGTCCGCGGTCGGCCGCTGACATTTCTAAGAAGAATCGATTCATTTAAAAAAAAATATCAATGAAAAGCAGTTTTTGTACACAACTTATATTGCTGGAAAACAAAGTTTCTTTGCCTTACATATGTAAAATACCTCTAGGCGTAACACCCCTGTGAGCAAGGGTACTTTCAAATAACGGTATGAACTGTACACGACAATCATCCTAACCACTTTCGTCTGGTATCTCTGTTATCCGTGCTTCACGACAAGATGATGGCTAGTGATGGCAGTTCGTATTTTATGGGCATCTGAAAAATGTTAATTCACTTTTTTGTAATCGTTTGCAGATTCATAATTATTTATTGATTACCGGGTTCCTCGTCGTCCTCGTCCTGCTCCTGACAGGTCCACATCTTGTCCTGATCCTCGATGGGATCCAGTTCCCCGTTCTCTCCACAGGTCACCGGGTAGCACGATTCTTCATTCTCGTCACAGACGCAGTTGTGTCCCTTCACTTTAGACACCCAGCTGTCTCCCTCCTGTATGGACATATCAATACGTTTAAATATGTACCTAGAATCCCTCCTGTATGGACACATCAATACAATGTCATATAGAATACAACACCCGAGGTGCCAGCCCGACAGCGGGTCGGATCGCCCTCCGGCCGTCGGGTGATTCGACCCGCGGGAGGGCTGGGACCGTGTTGTATTCTATTTATGTCATACCCACATGAGAAAACCCATGTTTTGATGCGAAATGCGCCAGAAGTTGAACAAATTTGGTGCCCTCGAACAAAAAGCGTTTCAACAACAATGTTCCAACGGCCGAATCAGCTATTCGAATTGCCAACCGTGCCACACTCGGCCCGCTCGAAATGGTTCGATTTACTTGAAGGAAGCCTAGTGATACAACTCTCGAACCTGTGTGATACGGAAGTTATGGGCCGATCCGGAACACCCGTATCGAACGTTTTCGCGTCACATATGACATAAGTTTAATTATATACCAAGAATCCTATCATGGACAGCACTTTGTCTAGAGATTGGCCAGAACGTTAACGGCACGGTGGACTACAGGGGTGTGGGTGTGAAATGACTACAATGCACACACATAAAATTGAACACAACTGCTCAACAAATTGCTGGGAGAAAACCTTACCAACGTTTTTTTTAAATACAAGGAATTAAGGAAACGGTAAAATGAACCTTGATAGATGGCTCCCACCGATGTTATTAAAACCTGCACGGCTAGTCGGGTAGGAATTTGCCTTATTTACATGTAGGTACTGCCGTACTAAGGTACACACTACCTTATGTTCCCCACAGCCTTGGCCCTCGGTACCTCGCACTTCAGAGGTACCTCGCACTTCAGAGGTACCTCGCACTTCAGAGGTACCAAGCACTTTAGACGTCCTCTTCCGCGTCACCGTACCTAAAAATTAGAATTTTGATGTCTGTCTGTCTCTCTCCATTCAACTTTTGAAAGAACCATTATGATAATTGTCGAAAAAAAGGTAGACAAACTTAAGAGAAATGTTTACCTTATATACATACATACCTGCATAGACTTCGACTTCGCAAACAGTCAGCACCCGGCCGCGACCAGGCAGTTGGATCCCCACATATCGTCCCCTCAGTCTGTTACAGTTGATGGCATCCTTGTTCTTACCAGCGGGGATGGTGTGGTGGCCGCCGCAGCGTGGGTTGCGGTCTACGCGTGCGTCGTTTCCGATGTGGATGGTGAAGGGGTTGAGTCGCCCTCTGCAACAGTCCGCGCGGTTGATGATGACCACCCACTGGACGCTGACTTGAGTACCGAGGTCCACTTGCAGCCACGGGTCGGTCAGTGCCGGAGTTTGGGTGCAGCAATGTTGTCCATAGTTGGGGTCCCTACAGCCGTCAGTCGCTCGGTTGGCAACCCCGTAATGTGCGACATCCACCTGGACAGTCGGTTTTCCCAATGCTATGTTTGGAGCTTACAAGAGAAAAAAAACAGACGACGTAAGCCAAATGTGTCGGGAAAAAAACATCTGAGTATAACAATGTTTAGTTCACAGGATCTCGTCACAGTCAGTGGTTTAAAGAAGACTGATAATGATACAAGATACAAAGTTAAACCCAAGCCTTGTTCATTGACGTCCCGCTAATCATTATGATATATGTCTTGCCTACTCACCTGCGTAAACCTCCACTTCGCACAGCGCCAGGACTCGCTTCTTCCCCTGCAGCCTAATGCCCACGTACCTGCCCCTCATCCCGCTGCAACCGATAACAAGCTCGGTCAATTCAGGAGGGAAACGGTGATGCCCGCCACACCTCGGGTTGGTAGCCACGTCAGTGCTGTCCCCAATGTGGACATCGAGGGGCGTGATCCTTCCAGATCGGAAGTACCGACGGTTGACGATGGCGACGTGGTCGACAGTGACCGCATATCCCAAATCGACATACCACCATGGGTCGTTTTCGTTGGTTGTAGCTGTGCAGGACTTGTGTCTCCATTCGGGGCTTCTGTTTCCGTCGACAGCTCGACCGGGAGATCCTCCCGAGGCAACGCTAGACTGGAGCGCAGGTCTTCCTGATGCAATGTTTGGGTCTGTATACGTAGTGTCAGCTGTAAATAGAGTTACGTTAGTGACAGTTTAAGTCTAACCCTATTCACACGGGGAGGGGGGGGGGGTCCTTACAACTACGTACTGTTTTTATTCTATTTTATGTTTTACAGAAATAACAACGATGCATATTGAGACACCAATAGATATAGAGACACGTACAAAACTCACAACGTTTTGGGGAAAGAAGCAAAACATTTCAGTTACAAAAATACGAAAGTATAGTGATAAATACCAGTAGTAAAATATTCTAGAAATGATAAGGCAAGTAAAAAAATTGCACCATGTCGTGTTTGAACTCGAGTCCAAAGGTTAAAATTCCAATCGCTAGTTAACTACGTCACGAAACCTCACAGTACATGGGAATTGAATACATAGAAGTCAAGTGACGAAGCGCGTAATACGAGACGTAAATACGCTGCAGGGCCGTCATTTAAAAAAAAAATGAAGGCGGAAAAACTCTATCGCTACAGTCCCTTCACCTTCTGGTCACCAAAGTAAACTTTTTAAACTGATAGTATGCACCAGCTGTTTGTGAACATGTAAAACTCTCCCACGGTGCAAAATGACGAACAATAATGCCTGCTTAGTTTAGTTCACGACATTTACATGGTAAGCAGGGGTACGAAAAGCTCGCAACTGGGCAGTTACTTGAGTATTGACATGCCAGCAGCTACTTCATTGGTCCTACTTTCATGTCGCATAACGTCAGAATGGGGATTTTTTCACACGGTATCGTTCTGGCGTGTAACGTTGCATTCAATGTCTTAATCTTTTCTGATAACAAAGCGATCTTTTGCATGTTCCAGTAATATACCTTTTATACCATAGTCACACCAGAAAACACACATTTCAATGTGAAAGCTGGCCAGGAATTCGTTCAATTTATTCGATTTAAGCCTACAGCCATTCTATCCTCAACATTATCTTAGCTTGCGTGGTCAGCGTTTTTAAAAGCATTTCATGTTTTTTTTCTTGTGGCGGTATTATTGCACCCGATCGCGATGGAATTATGAGAGTTAATGTTCCACGGCCCAACTTGGCGTATCTTGGTAATCTTGGTAGGGAATCTGACATCTGATATGTTGCACTGAATGGCAGCTGTGAAAATAGCATTTTATTTTATTTTACAATTTGTCTAAGTCTATTTGTCATATTGCAACACCATAGAAAACTACTAGGGCCTTGATCTAACCTTGATCCGTGATTTGTTCGATACGTCGATAGATGCTGTCGGCTGCGTTCACACCCCATACTTGGTTGCTGCTGGAGCTGATGTAAACTTCTTTCAGACCGCCATCTAGTTGCTGCCAGGTACTACCTTGAGGTGTCCCAGCACTTAAACCTGCAATGAGAGACAGTCTTAGTTAAACATAACATATCGTCAATGGGGAACCCGGAGAAGGATGTATGTTGTGAATGTGAGTTAATTAATCACTACACTTAAGAATAGACAAGAAGACTGACATTCTAACTGGAAAATGTAGTGACTTTCAGTTATTCCAAACGATCATGTACCTTTAAAGATACTGTTCCTTGCATGATATCTTTCTCTATGGTACCAACCACGTTTCACTTATGGTACATGGAGTATAGAAATGAAGGAGCCTACCGCGCCGTACGTAGATCTGGTCGTTCCTGCTGACACCCCAGACTTGGCCATTTCCTGATGATATTTGCTTCAGCTCGCCGCTGACGTATGTCCATCCAGTTCCAGGCGAAGCCTCATTACCAGACGTTCCCGTGCGGTAGTAGATATGGTCGACTCTGTTCACGCCCCAAATGCCGGCTCGTCCAACCGACACGAATTTCAGTCCCCCATAGATTTTCTGCCAACTTTTTCCTGTATGTATAGGGACGAGAGAGAGCACACGTGTGAAGACAGAGCACAGATTCCATTTTATTGCCTACACGTTTGTATGGATTTGTGACTCATTTGACCGAAATGGTATCTCACCTGCTGGATTACTTGCTGTGATTCCAGTTCGCCGATAAATCTGATCCGCGGAGTTCACGCCCCACACCTGATTGCTGGTTGCGCTGACACACACCTGCTTCAGCCCTCCTGGAATCTTGCGCCAGCCAGTTCCTTGAGGAGAACTCGGACTTATTCCTATAGTAGAAGAACATTGGATATAGGCATAAGACATGTATGCATTAGCAGTTGCGAGACAAGAGACATTTCAAACAAGATCAGAGTACGGAGAAGTCCTTGCTCCACCTATTTACCAAATATCACCCGTAATCCATCCATTCTAAGTTATACTTTGCAGAAACATCCAGATAACAAACAGACACGTCAAAAACTATACCTTTTTTTATGGAGGTAAGAATGAGCGTCCTGATATTGAGCGTCCTGAGTCTTGTTTTGACAGACTTCAAATCGATTCACTCAGCATATATGTACATTTTATGAACGCAGTGAATCTAAGGTAAAGGGACCAAGACTAATCTCCAAGCAGATCATACAATGGCATAAGATAGTACCAAGATAGTCAGCCAAGAGGTGTACATGTGCCATATAGAATCTGCCTCCAGTCGGCTAGAACAAAGGCTATTAACATCCAATTGTCTCCCATTCAAACTGTGCTTGCAGTGTAGGTGCTAATTGCCCTCCTTCCTTTTTGGTGCTAACTTCCAACTGGGACACAGAACTTTATTTGCACGACAACTGTAAAGGATACAATGTGTGGCAACTTGTACATACAATACATACAGAACAGTTTGACATGAGTTGCTAGTATCTAAAACTCTGAGAAACTAATCCATTTTACAAATGATAACAGTATTAACAATCAGACTAGCGACATGTGCTGGTCAGTGGTTTAAGTCGCTCGTAAAATCATGTGCACATGGCCACAGAGAGGGGCAGCAACACTATTGTTGAATACAAATGCTCCTCCCTGTTTCAGTGCAGGCAGTCCCCTGGTAGCGGAACACACTCCTAAGCCAGCTTCACTCCTCTGCCAGCTTTTGATACTATCTTATGCTACCGTAGGATCTGCTTGGGGATTAACCAAGACAACTTGACCGATAACTGACCAAATCGGATATAGATATCATCTCTGCTGTTGACTCCCCACACAATGTTGTTTCCGGATGAGATCTGTTTTAGTCCACCTTCGATGAGTACCCAACCCGTACCCCGAGAGGCTTCGTTCATGTAAGTCCCAGTTCTATAGAAGATCTGGTCGCCACTGTTCACTCCCCAAACACCTGATGGACCAACCGACACGAACTTCAGCCTGCCGTCAGTTTGTTGCCACCCGGTTCCTACATCAGATTCTGTAGAAAAATGGATCCTCAGAATCACGTCGTGGCTTAACAACATTTCTCAAATAAAACGTAATTGCCACATTCAGGTCAGTCTGTGTTTAAATAAAGGCTATTATCAATTAATCCCATGGCATACATGCGTTAGTTTCTTAAGTAGTGACAAACCGGGATTGCATGAACAGAGTACAATCAACAAGGAATATACCTTGAAGAAGTCAGTTAACTCATTTAATCCATTGTTGGATTTCTTTACCCAAGTAATTAGTACGTAGTATGCCAGTTTAACACTCTATGTCTTATGCCTTCCAAAAAGCAGTAACTTAAGCAGCTGGATATGATTTTAATTGGAATAAGCTAGACGTTTCAGGTATAATCAAATTCCTTTTGCCAGTGACACTGACGAAAGAACACTGATGAAAGGTAGTGGATGTAGTATTTAAAAGAAAAGATAAACGGACTGTTATTACAGTGCTACATTTTCTGCTGCTATGATTTTAAAGTTGACTAAACTTAGACAAACTGTGTTTTTCGTATTTATTTGATACATTGTAAATATCCCAACAGCTGCCCTTGACGTAATCCGTTCATTCGTTATTTTACGTTGAACTGCTTCGTAGTGAACAGTATTATCTAGTCGCTTTCCACGATGTCTGATATACAGATTTTACAAGTCATATCCAAGGTATCTACCAAACTTACATCGATGACGGTTAGACATCCAGGTTATAGTAAATAGCAATTACGCAAGCAATTGGACAACTGTGTGTCACTCAGGAATTTCATTAGATTGTACCTGAAACGTCTGATCATGACTGTTTCCAAAATCATATCCAGCTGCTTGAGTAACTTCTTTTGGGCGTATCTTATTACCTGGATGTCTAATTATTATCGACGCATTCTACATGTTATTGCACTCAGATTTTTCAATCATCATTTTGAATTTTTCTATTGGGAAGTCATCTACGTAAAAAGTAGCAGACTATAGTAAGAGCAATTGTCCTTTTCTTCCCAAGAAATACATACATACACGTTTCAGCATCACAAGAAGAAAAATCAAATTTCCCTCAACTTCCCTCACCTGAAAATCCTTCCGTTGTGGCTGTGCGTCCGACCAGGAATACAAGCCACGCGGTCAGCAGGAGCCTGGCGGCCATCTTTCACCTGGTTACAAAAATGATAACAAAACTTGAAAGTTAGCTCTTTGCACTAAACCATCCCAATAAGCAGACTAAGGCTAAATAATAGAGCAACACCAACTAGCATATGAAGAATGCGAAATACAAACGACAGACGAAAACAATACTTCCCCTGAAAATAGTGGCCCCTTTCATAATCTGGTCTGTCATGTTTGATTAACAGCCATTTCTACTACCACTCATTGGCCTGTACTTCCTGCCACTCCAGCAAGTCTGATCTTTGCAGTTATCTTCTCACTCACTTCCTGACAATCAAAAAAACCACGAGCACACATCAGCACAAACAAACACGACGAAAATATGGAGTAAACAACACCCAATGTTTGCTCATGAAGTTTAGTTGAATCGATTGGGACGATAGTGCCTGTCTTCAGTTTACTGCTGCGTCAAACACCTGGCCTTGGCGCGCCGCCAGAATATTACAAATGGCCTTACTGCAGCAGTTGGTTCGACCGGTTGCGTTCAGAGCTATTGTTGCAAGGCGGCGACCGCATGGCAAAGTGTGACCGGCTACTAGATAATGTCGGCCAACGCACCAGTTGAACGGGTCCCTGAACATCTATGAGCCGACCCGGCGGCTCTCGCCTCGGGGGACCGCCGTTAGTCTAATCTGACACACAGGGAAGAGCAAAGCCGTCCACACGCAGTGTCATTACATACTACATTCACGCTATGATATGAAGATCGGTGTAGTCTATTCTTTTGATTGGGGTCCCCTTCCTATTCTGTCAGAATGAATAAATAAACAAGCGTTCGTAGAACTCAACCTTTGTGAAATGGGCGAGGGTGTGGTGGTTGGAGGGTTTTTTTTGCAGACATCTCAGGGGCTAGCCTTACAGAAAATGATACGTTCGATTTGGCAAAAATTCTCGGAATTCTACACCTTTTTTTCGCGCCTATGTAGCTGCATTATCCCTTTGAAGTGGAATAGTTTGCGTTGACAGATTGTCATGGTATTTGGAATGCAGATAGCTTTTGTAATGGGCCGTGAGCGAGCGAGTGAGTGAGATAGCTTTGGAGATGCCTTACATAATCAAGTTTTATCATGCAAATCAGGGGCTAATTTGCATAAATAATGAGGACAGTTTATATTAATAATAATAACTAGTTGTATTTTGCCAGCCAGTAGGTATTTTGCCAGCCACCCAAGTTATACGCCTACTTCATTTCATACTAGCAGATTCTCAAAGATAAGACACATTAGACAATTCCAAGTCACCATATGCATGAGGGTTTTAGGTGATATTTGTAATAAAGTCTGAATTTTGTTGAATAAAAGAATATCTAAGCCACAATAATTGATTTTTTTTTTAAATTGAATAAGAATATATTCATCCATTTGAATTCATTTGAATAGTTTAGAAACATTTTCAAAGTAACTGTACAAAATATTTTTTTAGAATAATTGTGAAACCTCTGTGTGATTCTTTCACACTTACAAATATTTGTAAACTTTGCCAAATGTTTAAATCAGTTAATTGCCCCCATAAAAGTAAGCTCTGTTGTTGCCTCTGTATATTTTTAGATTTCACTGCTGGGCACTGGTGGATCCTTTGTGGTGGGCCATTGTTGCATTGACACCCGACCATACTTTGTAAGGATGTGTGAATTGCTATCTTCCCAGCCCACTGACCCATGTAAAAAATGTTACAAAAAATGTTAGAAAATGGTAAATAATGGTAGAATGCTGTTATCATTATTTAGAAACCATTAGAAGTATATACTTCCACACCATGAATATTTCCAAAGTTTTAAAGGACCGGGGAAGTATTTATAAGATTGAAATAATGTTTAAAATATTTCTGAAGTATCAAATGTCGATTGTAGACATATAATTATAAAACTTTAAAATCATTTCTAAACAATGACAACAAACATCCGCACGATGACTTGTAATGGACTCTAACTAACAAAGAGAGAACTATTAGCCTAACTGAGTTGTGTACTAGTATGTCCGATTGGTAAAAATTCCCGGAATTGACAGCAAGTTTTCCGCGCGTACGCAATCGAATCATCCCTTTAGATGGTAATAACAAGGGAAGGGTTTATCAGGCTACCGGCTACCGGTAGTCTGAGTGAAAGCTGCTGCTCCCTAGTTGTAATTTTTTGCCTCAAGGCCATCAGATCTTCCAATAACAGGGAACAAATATGGTGTGTTTAGTGATGACAATGTTCTGCATCATGTGGACAAGTAAGTAAAGTGTAGTTACCAAATGGATAATTTATTCAATCTTTGGTAAGGAATGGGTAATAGAAGAAAACACAACAAAACTTGTATGAAACATATTGATGATAATGAATATGATTGGTGTGTATTTACATAATTGTTAACATCTGATTTGTTTGTATTCCTTATATAAGAATGACAATCTTAATTTAAGAAACTAGTTTCTAGGTTTGTGGTTGCAAGAAGTTTAGTCTTGGAGAGAGAAAGGTATTTCTGGTACAAGAACCTTGACCTTATTGCAAGACAGCCATTCTCAGTGTAAAAAATCTAATCTTGGAGACAGAAACTTATTTCCAGTAAAAGAATCTCAATCTTTATGCAAGAAAGCCCTTCTTGGTGGAAGAAATTCTCTCTTTGAGATAGAAAGGTATTTCTGGTGCAAGAACCTCAATCTTGGCACAAAAATCTTATTCTAGGGGTAAGAAAGTCATTCATCGGCATGCAAGTGTTAGAAATAGATTCTTTAAGTTACCACAAGAACACTTTACTAGAAGCTTTGGTCCATGAGTGATAAGGAAAACGTTCTTACTAGAATATTGGCACAAGAAAAATATGGGTTTCTTGAATTTTCTCAAAACAGGGATTCTTGTATAGAGAATGATATTCTTGCTGAAAGGTCAGTTTTCTTTGTTAAAAAAAAATAAGAAAAATAAGAAAAGGCATTTTTTGTACTGTAGTTATCAGTGTTGTTATTGTTCCTCCTTTGTCTGCCGTTCTAGCCAGTTGGTTAGTTAAATCAACGAGGCAGTGTGTTGTAGAACGACCTGGTATACAACCAAACTGGTTTGGGTCAATGCTGTGCTTGATGTCAGAGTACAGATGTTTCGAGATGAAAGTTTCCTCTACTTTTGCCAAGGTAGGCGTCAGGGATATGGGTCTAAGTTCGCTGATCGCCGACGGCGCGTTTAAGGCAGTGGTTTATGATATTTGCCTGTCGCCATTGTTCTGGAACGATCCCCTCCGATAGTGAGGCATTCAATATGGACGTTACAGGTGTAGAAATCGCAGGATAGAGAAACAGCGGACGGCCACAGTTGAGTTTCAAAGACGGAATCGTATTTACTGAAAATTAAATTTCTAATTGGTTGCCACAGAAAAAAAATGAAAGATGTAAAAAAACAACTTCGTATTATTACAATTATCCAACTCCCGCTCGGTTTCTTTATCACAGATGATCTCAAGTACCATACGGTACCTAGCAATGGGGGCGCTCATGTATGAAGATTAAACAAGCATCCAAGCGTAACTGATTCAAACTGCTATTCAGGAGAAAGGGCAAACTTTTCACAGGTTACAGAGAGCGTCTCTAATCATAGGTCCCTACCTATCCACCAATGACAGAGTCCGAGTATAACAAGTGAGCACGCAGTCGTGCATAAGCCATCCAACCTGTTTTGTCGGGGGGGGGGGGGGTTCAAGTTGACGAAAAAATAGAACTTAAGTGACAAAGCGCGTAATAAAAGAGACGGAACTAAACTGTAGGGCCGTCATTTCAAAAAGTTTAATGGCACGAAAACTCGCTACAGTCCCGTCACCTTTTGATCACCAAAGTAAACTTTTTAAACTGATATGTAGAGTTGTTTGTGAGCAAGTAAAGCTCCCGCACGGTGCTAAATGACGAACAATAATGCCTGCTTGATTTGAGTTCACGGCATTTGCATGATAAGCAAGGGTGCGAAAAGCTCGCAGTTATCGCCCAATGTCAGTGACCTGCCAGCAGCTATTTGATTGGTCCTCGCTAGAAAATACTGAATGTCAAATAGTCTACACGGGGGGGGGGGGGGTCCTGTAGAGTCCAACTTGATGGGCGTGTTACCGGTTCGGACATTTCACAATAGTTTGTGCCAGCAGTGCAAGTCAGAGCGAGTCTCTACGGGAACATAAAAAACGTTGTCTGTTGCCGCATTCAAAGAACTAGCTCACTCACTTCCTGACTATCAAGTAACCACCTGCACGAACACACACCAACGCAAACAAACAAACACGCCGAAAATATGGAGTCAACAACATCAAATGTTTGTTCATAAAGTTTAGTTGAATCAAGTGTGACGATAGTACCTGTCTGCAATTTACTGATGTGTTAAACGCCTGGCATTGGCGCGCTGCCAACAAATTACAAACTACATGTAGAAGCAGTCGGTTCGACCGGTTGCGTTCTCGGCCATTACCGAAAGGCGGCGTCCGCACCACAAAGTGTGGCATGCTGCAAGATGACTGCGGCCAACGTACCAGTTGATCGGGTCCCTGATTATCTATGAGCCGCCCGGGCAGCTTTATCGTCTCGGGGGACCACCGCTAGACTATTCTGACACACAGAGTAGAGCAGAGCCGTCCGTACGCAGCGACATTTCTCAACTAAGGCCGTTATTACATACTACATTCACGCCGTGATCTGATGATCGGTGTATTCTATTCTATTGGTTAGGGTCTCTTTCCTATTCTATTCTAAAGAAGCGGATTGTACCATGAAGTGTGCACTATGCCCAAATACAGGCACTGTGCGATTTAAATGAGACCACGTGGTCACCTTGCGAAAACAGCTCGTCTTGGCGGTGCGGCGAGCAGGACAAGTTTTTCTCAGCCAAGAGAGCTCGTGTCCAATTTCAGGTCCCTGCGTATTGGCCAATGTCAGAGCCAGAGTACAATAATGAAGCAGGCAGTGACCAGTGTGTAGCCGTCCGGTGTATTTTTTTCAAGGGGAGGGTCCAGGGCATGTATCGTCCGACTTATGGGCGTCCTGTCGGGTCTAATTGTATAATCATCCACTACAAGCTGCACGAACAGTACAAGAGTAAATATGTACTGGGGATTGTCAGAACGTTGCCGCAGTTACACGATAATAATTGGGAACAATTCCAGCAAAACTTATTATGAGGCATGTATGGGCGCTATAGGGCACTGTCCACCAAATGATACGTGTTTGACACCATTATTTGACACTTGCCACCATATCTAGAATAATCTACATTGTATATGACCTTTGCCTGTCTAAAGTACATGTAGCTTTCTATCCTATACAATAGAGTACATAACAGAAGCAACGGGAATTTAAGAAGAAGCTACAATGAACCGAAGAGGTCAACGATTCTTGAGATATCCCCCACATAAGCTCCAGACTGAAAACAGTAGTGACAACAATACCTCCATCTTCATGGAGGTAATAAAGCAGAACTGTGACACTTCGGCTTGGAAATAAAGAAAGCCCAACAAAAACACCTAAAACTTGACAAGAATTGTCGGAGCCGAACCACTGTTTAAAGAGCAGAAGCCGCCTAAATCGTCCATCTTCTAAAAAAAGCTAAGCGTAAATTATGAAGCCTGCTCACCGTTCGCGAATTTCTGGCGTCTGTTGCTCTGGAATGTGTCTGGATGTTCTTGATGGAGTTCAGTCGGTGGTTCCCTCTCGACTTGAACTGACTCTTGTAGAAAACAGCAGCCCTTTTTATCTGTTCTGGGGAGTTGGGCAGAAGGTGCGGCGAGACCACTAGCGGAGATGACGTTATAGGCGTGCCTTCATGGAATGTTGACCCACCTACATACCTAAAATACCTATTCTATGGCGCCGCTTGGATAATTTCTTACCTCGCTACACTTCAAGTGTTCTATTGTGTCAATTGTCACACAGTAGATAAAGTGACATCAATACCAATATCAATCATTCCCATCCCTTGTCGTTCCTGTCGTCAATTTTGTTTGTTTAATTGTGTTCTCTTTTATAGTTTTTGGTGGTGTGCTATTTATGGAAGTATTTTACAGTATCACTTCAGTTTTTTTAGTTCACTGAGTATAAGAATAATTGATATATTTCCTTGTATTGTTATATGTATGGCTCGTCGGTGACAAAAAGCAAATGCAGTTCCATCCCAGATGCACACGACATTCTAGGGACGTTCCCTCTCGGTTTGTATCTTGGTTAGATGACATTCCGACCCATTCTTGCTCAAATTATGCTCAAGTTAGCCACTGAAATGGATAATTACAGTCGTTAGAAGTATCATTTTGGATTATCTCAATAATCACTTGCCTGGACACCTTGTCGTCCTTGCCTTCTACCTGTTTAAGTCTGTTAACCCTTGCAACAGGAGTACATCAGATCACATAGATTGAGACTATATCACCACCTCTCTGTCGGTAAACGATGATGTATAGACTATAGAGGGGTCAACTCGGATGGAATATTCAGTTAGAAAAGATTTCTATGTGTCGTTCACATTGCAAACTTAGTGGGAGTGGAAACCAAAAATTGGAGATATGTGTGAAGAAATAATTTTAAAACATTCTCTGAGTCACCTTATTGTGTTTGTATTACTAAACTGTACTATATTACGACATACTAGTTTGTATTGGTTCTACAATCATAAATCAGGGGTTTCGTGGTCTGCCATCTGGTAAGGTGGGAACAGGATATTTCAAGAAACAAAAAAGGGAGTTTTCCGCTCAGACGGAAACACACACACACACACACACACACACACACACACGTAAACACATAGATACACGCAGATACACACATATACACGTACACACACGAACGCACGAACGCACACACTCGTACACACACATACAAATTCACGAACACACACACGCACACTCACACATACACGCACACACACATGGATACACACACGAAACCACGCACGCAAACACATACACACGAATGCACACACAAACGCACACACACGAACGCAAACACACACACACAAGCACATACACGGACGCTACCCCAAACATAGCCTTCTTGTTAAAGGTAAGTAAAGAATCATTACAGACGCATTACAAACACAACACGTTTTACTGTACTCAGGTGTTATCTATCATCGAGGTTTGGCCGCTTCCATTGTTCTCTGTGACATCTACAGAAGGGTACGAGCTTGATGATGGATGTGTCTCCTTTTAAAATAAGCACATCTCCCTACGCGTCATAGGGGGTACCTGGGGACATGACACGTTTTGGCAGGGAGATTGCGCAATCCTGGTTTCAAACACCGATACTTGTACACTGACCTTTACAGTGTAGTAACCCGCTCCATGCATCTGCTTAGATATGAACCTTTGTCTTGTCCCTGCAGTTTGTTTGTTTACAGGCTTACGGCTGAGCTCTAAATGTTCAAAACATTCGGCTCTGAACGGCGGGTCTGGAATGGGTCGGTTGGTGGTCGTCTGGTGTTCGGCATGGTCGGCTATTGTTCGGCTGGTGTTCGGGAGTAACTCAGTAGTCAAGTTTCAACTGCTTAACCAAGCCATAAACAATGCTAAATACTCCCAGCTTGTTTCCAACCTAACGATTCACCCCAAACCCGTAGACAATCTCTGCTAACTCAATCCCAAGAAACCAAGAAAAATGACTATTACCAGGGCATAGGCGAATCACCCCCGAACTTCACACGACCGACATCCAGCCGAAAACAAAAAGAACCATAAATACCATACTAGAAAGGCCGACATTTGCTTGGGTGCAAATACAGCATATTTCAGCCATACCCATTCCCACGCAACATTGGACTGTTCCAAGTCACCCCTGCGCAAAAATTAACTGTAAGTTATCCCCAAAAGAGAACTAATATTGTGAATTGATTCCAGGTCAAAATAGAGCTTGCCCAATATGCCCCGGGCCCATATGGAAGAATATAATATTCCACAGGAGCGCCTATGCATAACTGATTGGTTTTTAGAATTGCGGCAGCTCCTATTTTTCCGAGAGTGAAAAAAAGCGCATCTTCCATTCAGAATATTTTCATCATGAAATTACATGACGCCATTCAACAATTTCCACTTCGATAACTAGGTCTAAGTACCGCCATAATCTCCTTGTGATGTAGGTACATTTATTATTGCAGTGAACTTTTTTTAATCAAGTAGGGCATACGTTTTAATAATTGTCAAGCAGGTGCAGGTACTGTGTAGTAGGAGTGTTTTTTTTTTTTTTAAGCTAAAAACTTCAATCTTCTTCTTGTTTTGTATGAGCCATTACATAAACGGAGACGTCTCGAATTTTTCCAAGAAGTTTACCACCCTGTCGCTTCATTTCTTTTCTGAAAAATCTCAGGACCAACAAGTTAACTTGATTTGGCTTTATCTATATATTTCATTTTCCTTCGAATTCTTTGTTAAGTATATGCTCCAGCATACCACTGTTAAATTGTTTTACTTTGTATGCAATCAGCCATCGGACGTAATCTTGTCTGAGTGTTATAATTTCCTGCTCGTAGCGTGCGAGACCTGGAGGATAGGAGTTTCTACCTTGTTCGGGGGTTTCTTTTCGGAGGTCAGTGGTGATACTCTGGTACTAAGAGTCTTTTATTGGGCTCAAACTCTGGCAGTTTAAAGTTACTTACAATTTGAATGTACAAAGTTTACGTCAAGAAAGAACAACAACACTAGAAGTACCTACATTTGTTCGGGAAAAAATACATGCATTCTCGCCACTGTCAAACTTACGTGTCAGAACTAAACGCAAACTGTCCAATTTTCCCGCGTTTTCTGCCAAGTAACATTTTCTCGATTGTCTCAACTAACCCCCAAAATCAAATCAAAGACTTGTATTCTAACGTTCAATGCACGCGTACCGTCCGCTGCCGCTCAAATGACCCTGTCTGAACCCCAAATCCTCGCAAACTACAATTTCAAACCGGGCACAGGGTAACATATGGCCACTGTGTGGCCACTGTAAGGCTGTAATATGCATCTGTTTGTGCATATGGCCACT
>NC_049983.1:1039015-1077594 GCF_000003815.2 Branchiostoma floridae
CAAAATATACCGTTTGGGTCAAAACGTGACCTTAAAACTTCAATAAAATCATTATAGAGGAAGATATGAAAAAAATGAGAAAAAAGCACCTCGGTATTGACCTACTCTACCCTTGTGTCAAATTTCAGGTCATTCGGTCCCGGAACGACGGAGATGAAACGATTTGAAGATTTGACAGGAGAAAGAAACATTACGAATACAATATATTTCCCCATACCATATATGGTATGGCTGAAATATAATTAGAGCTATCTTTGATCCAAATTTGATCTCTTTGTGATGTATAGATAATAGAAGAAAGGATTATTTTGATTAAAAATAAAGATGGCTGCTTTTTTAAAAATCGCTGATTATATCCATTTCAAGTCGTAAAAACTTAGCAATCGGCTGGGAATCAGTCTGGAGTGATTCGGCAGTCTGCGGCTAGAGGTCGGGATGGTTGGTAATAGCTTAGTTAGCATTCGAGACACAGTCGGGAGTAAGTCATTTAATGGTCGGGAGATGGTTGGGACATGCTCGGGACATGTTCGGCGCTAAAAGATAGGCGTGGTCGGACTGCTCCCGAACACCAGCCGATCTGAGTCGGCTAAGGGTCGGCTGGTGTTCGGGAGCTAAATTCGGCTATGTGTAACCTAGACATAACCCCGGTTGCACATAGCCGAACATGGCCTCCCGACTCTCTCCCGACTCTCTCCCGACTCTCTCCCGACTCTCTCTCGACTCTCTCCCGACTCTCTCTCGACTCTCTTCCGACGCTCTCCCGACTCTCTCCTGACTATGGCTAGGAGGGTTTTGGGAACTAGGTCGGCTTTGATCGGCTGGAATTTGGCTCAGTTGGCTGGTGTTTGGCAGTGACACCGGTTAGGCTTCTAATCATTAAGTTTTAGCCAGCACGCTACAAATTACGTCGGATTAAATAGATTTCCCTGCGAATAATGAAATCTGCCCTACTTTCAACCACAATGACTATCAATACAAACCAGTTGATCGTAAGACTGAACACTGGCATGTGTGGAAGACGAGAGATTTGGATATGTGCAGAATCAGAAATGACTTGTTCATAGCCAGTATACTATTGTGCCAGTCGGTATGATTTCAATCGAAAGCCTCCTTTGTTCTCATCGAGTCATCAGATCAATTTGACGGAAAAAAATAGGGGCCAAGACTCAGGGGGTCAAGTCATTGATATATCTCACTTAGTCCGTGAGACGTGATACGCGTATTTGAGTAACTGATATGGCGATTTCTTCGGCGGATGTTTCGCGTATGACATCACTTAATCACCGATAGTCGCGCGGGGCCCTGACGGCCCTATCACAGAGGCCAGTCGGGAGCCATGGCGGAGCCGTGTAATGCATTATCAACACCGGCAAGTCCAGCCGGCTGGGCGGTACCATGTCGCCCCAGCCCCGAGGCCGTCGGGTCCCTCACTCGGTCTATATGTGCCTGGTTTTTCGACGAATATTTTCCCCGAGACGGACTGGGCGCCGTGTCGGCGTTGTGCGAGACATCAAGCCGGCAGACACGCGGGGCCGTCTCGATAAAGATTCACCTTTATTCTTCAATGTTACAAACGATATGTTTAAAAGTAATCAGAGTCATTGCCACAATGCGTTACTTCAGCATCTTTAGATATGATGTTCGTCATTTTATTGAAAATACAGAATTCTCGATCATTCAGACATCATCCTGAAGCGATCCGTAGTTATGTGCACTTCGATAGGAGGTCACTTGGAGGTCAATAGCGGACCGAGAAGGTTCGCGCAGACAACTTTCCTGAACAAAGCAGTCAAGGGAAAAATTGCTGCATTCTGATCCGATCATGCATAAAGGTCTCAGGTTAAAATGCGCGAGATAATGACTTTCTCAGATGGCGCTAATATCTTCATACATGATTGCACGATGCATGATGAATTTGTTTTGCAAGATAGTGAACTGTGTGGGCCACCCTGAACAGGTATAGTGGGAAACATCACTATACATTTGGTACATACCTTGGCTTGACCTCCTGGTCGTTGGGGGGGTGGGGGGTGATAGGTTAGCTATTAAGATACATTTGGTACATTATTCTTAAACTAGCATTTCAAATAAAATGTTACACAATGTAATACATGTCATTAGGATTAAGGTTAGATTTGGACAGATTTTAACGCGTCATGTAAACGCAGTCAAGCGTTGCCTCTAATACAGAGACTACAAAAATGTACCCTCCTTCACATAATGAATTTTATTGTGGAACAAAAAGTGGTAACAAAACATTGCCTCAATTTCCTTAAAGTTGCTTTGTGTAAAAGCGTCATTCAATCTTATCTAGCAAAACTGACCTGGGAACTTTATTCTAAGGGCCATTTTTGCCCCCGTCACAATGATGGCAGTGACGGTAACCAGACATGCCTGATATCAGCCACAGGGTGAAGGTTGACAGGTATGACTGTTTGGATCACTGAGAAGCCAGGTGCGCAGTGCAAGTCTCCTGTCATTAATGGGGCAGGTCATAAGATGCCACGTGTTAGCTCAGTAGATGCGTCAGGGCGAGATGGGTGTGTGTCTATGACAATGGCGCTCTTGTTGTAGAAAGGTTAGCTTAATCAGTATGGGAATCAACCAAGCATGTGAAGCAGAATGGTACAAACTTGAACGTCTTCAGTTGAAAATATTCCACACTGTCCCGGTATCGTTACGACAAACCACAAGCACTAAGGGACACAGTCCCTCCTTGGACAACTGTGATAGGGGAGAAAAATGTTCCCACATTACCAGATGGCAGACAACGAAATCTTTGATTTATGATTGTAGAACCAATACAAACTGGAGGGTCTGCATGGGGGGTTCCGACAACGATTTACGCTGAATTCAGATAAACCCCCTACGTATTACGCTAAATCAAGGAAGGCAATTACATGTACGCTAAATTTGGTCACCTCGCTATGAATTACGTAGATAAGATGGTTTTCCCTACGAGTTACGGCAAATAAAAATAGACTGCTTACGCCTTACGAAAAAGAGCATGCAGACCCTCAAACTTGTAAACCACAATATAGTGCAGTACAGTATAAGGCATGGTTCCAAGTTCCAACTTTTTGTTGGCCCATCGAATGTATTCAAAGTTGTCTCTTCTCACGTACCCCCGGTGTCCGGTTAACATATATCTATAGAATTGTTTCTTTCGTCAACGACACATGGAATGTTTTTCTAACGGAATATTCAATCGGACATTATGCCCCTATATCTCCATCAAAATAGTCATGTCATATTTTGTGTGTGTGTGTATGCCTGGATTGTGATAGATTCAGCCCTCCTCGCAGGAGAGAAGAAACACACGCAATCACAATTCTATCGTCAAAAGAAAGCTAATATATCATAGAATTAGACTTTTATTTATGTTTATCAAAATTGGTCACCAGCTTCCGAAGAGAGAAAATTACAAAAGCGTGACAAGTTACGGCTCACTGTCTGTCTGATTTGGAAAAAAAACGAATGCCTGGAAAGTAATGACTCCAATGATTTGTCATTTGGAGAATATTGCTAAAAGCTTCATACTATGAAGTTGTGCCTCAAAATATGAGTTGTGCTTATTGTTTCTTGGTGAGGCCGAGAACTTATATAGTTCAAAATATCCTCGTATAGTTCAAAATGCTGTCGGCTGAATTTATGTCAGCCCTGACAGATTCGTACCTCGGAATAAAATAAAACTATATGTGAAATAGACAATTGTGTTTGTTTGTGTGTGTATGTGTGTTTGTGTTTGTGGTCGTGTGTGTTTTTGTGTGCTTGCCTCTTGTTTTTACACTTTATGTGTGCGTGTGTGTGTGTGTGTGCGTGTGCGTGCCTGCATGGGGGCGTGTTTGAGTGTGTGTGAATGCGTGTGTGCATGTGTGTGCGTGTATGAACGTGTCTGTATTCTTATGTGCCTATTTGTGGTTACAAGAGTGTTTGAATGTGTGTGTTTTGTGTTTGTCACTTTCACTTTATTTGTGTATGTGCGTGCGTGCGTGTGTTTTGTGTGTTTATGTGTGTTTGTGTGCGTGCTTGTGTGTTTGTGTCTGTGTATGGACCTCTTTGTGTTAACAAGTGTGTTTGTTTTGTGTGTTTGGCTTTTTTTTCTAAATCATGTTCGAAGGGCCTGATGTTACCATCATGGTGATGAAGAGCGGCCCATAGCGATAACTGTAGCAGCATCTCTTCTCCCTAAGTCAGAAACATCAAGCTTAAGCAAGCATGACTTCACTGACTCAATAGGCGAAGAAGGGGTTACGAGGCTGCTCGGGAAATTCCCTACCCCATTTTGGCCGGAATGGTTTGATCCGCCACATCGCACCACCGCACATGTGGTGGGTTCTTTTACGTGCCCGGGGTGTGGCTCTCCCCAAACACGGGACCTCCATTTGACGTCCTATCCGAGGGACGACTCATTTGCACTTGAGTAAAGTGAGGAAAGTCGTGAAAAGTGCCTTTCCCAAGGGCACAAGACCGGCAACACGGCAGGCGGATTCGAACCGGCGACCTCTCGGTCACGGGCCGAATACACTCCCACTGTGCTACACGGCTTTCACTTTGTGTGTCAGTTTCTTTGTGTGTGTGTTTGTGTCTGTATGTGTATGTATGTGTATGTGTATGTGTGTGTGTTTGTGTTGGAGAAAGAGAGAGATGGGGAGGGAACTGATTTGCGACAGTCACTGAAAACAATATGGCTAAACATGGAGCCAAGAGGCTTGTTTTGGGCTGATGTTTATTATTGATTATCGAAGGCTTGTGATTTTTCAAATTTGGCAAAGTAAACTTGTCTCAATCAAGACGACCTGTACTTGTGATAAAAGTTAGAAAGATGATACTTTCAGTGTACTTGATTCTACGGACTTCCATGATGCCATACCATGCGAATGTACTGGTGCTGTGGTGTCGTCTCAGCCCGTGAAAACGCCAGAGGGAAATTGTGTTTGATTGACAGAACGCGCCTCGACGCCATCGTGGGAACACTGGAGACTGGCACGTACGCGTTGGTACACCGCAGGGCCAGGTCTTCAGCCGCCACGCCATGCCGAGAGTTCTATGCAGTTTTCTTTTCCTTCCGCGAGAGAAAGTAGTCCGTTCCATGACTCCGGGTGTCAACACCCCTAACAAGAAAGGTTGTCGCTGGAGTATACAACTGCGTATCTTCTTAATTTCAAGTCATTCACAGTATTTTAGCCTCCTTTTTAGCTCATATAGATTTTTGAACCGATTGTGTACCGTTTTCCTGTCACAAATACGACCCCAAATTAGGTGACTTTCGCGTAAATTTCCCTGTTGTTTTGAACCTGTTGTAGATGTCAAACCAACAGGAAATCTCCTGCCTATGAAAGAGCAAACCTTCTAGTTTCTGAAAGTATAAGATTTATTACAGATTATTTGGACGTAATGCATTTGCCCCGATATTCAGTGAAGTCATGTCATAATTTTGATTCCAGAATAGAACGCACCGGGTTTGACGATTTAGCAATTATTGAACCGGGACAGATCCTCTCTCCGTAAATCTTAAAGTTTATGACCGGAATTTTGTTTACGTTGGTCCCTAGTTTATGAAATCCGAGTTTCAGGTCAATATACCAACCCGAAGTGATCTAAATCTAACTTCAAAATTTGTAACTGACTGCCGTAGCGAACAGCGCGCCGTTTTCAGACAGTTGTACGTTCCATGAACCCCGGGCGTCGGGACTACCTACCAAAAAGCTTGTCGCTCGAGTTTACAACTATGTACAATCAATATTTCATCACCTTTACAATATTTAAGGTTTCTATTTTACTCCTACGTACTTTTTAAACCGACTTTTACCTGCACCCGTTTGATGATATGATCTGAAATCAGTTGATTTGAACGCAAGTTCTTCGCTGCGTTTTACCTCCCAGCAGATTTCAGAACGAAAGGAAATCTAGTGCGTAAAATGCACCGAAGTCTCTTCTTTCAGGTGGTATATGGCATATTATCAATTTCGAGGGCGAAAAAGGCTTAAATTTGAACCGCGCGAGGCCACCTCATTAGAGGCGTCCGAAAAGGAACGCTTCAGCGCTGGCATCAGCGCCCGTTCCACAGAGCGCACGCCGGACCCGCACCATTGTATTTACGTACTAGTTACCGTAAATCTAAGACTCCATTTGCTAATTCACTCCGTCTTCACGTGTAGTTTTTCTTTAGGCATCCTTTGAAAACACTGGAGAGATATATTGGTGCCGCTACTTGTGTTAAAAGTCGATTCCACTCGAATCAACCAAACCAACGACTTGAAACATTTGGATTTAAAACAGTCGAAAAGGTGACCTCAGTAAACATGGAATTACAAACCTTCCCAGATTTCAAACCAACAAGATTTTCAGAAGAGGTATAGTAGAAGATTCAACAATTCTGGCGCACTAGTCATTGACAAAAGAATCGAAGGCGTAATGCATTTGCCCCGATATTCAAATTCGTTGAAAATTTAGCTCATAATGGCACCACCATTTTGCCAATTTCACTGTGTAACAAATATGATCAGAAAACGAGACATAATAGTTATAAAATCCCACAAAAATGGATCATATCGAGATTACATGATATTCCTCTATACCACATATAACGCAATCTTGGTAGAAAGGCCGGCAATGAGGTCTAAAGCAGCTGTAAAACTCGGATGAAATTCCATCCACCTGACGCGCGAGAAGCGTTTCCTTAGCAACGTGTTGCTAAGGACCGCGGAGCGATTCGAACTGCAAAGAAAACCTGTTCGAAAACTGTTCGATTTAGGTCATGGCGTGCCGGCTGGGTCTTGTGGGTAATCGAGATTCCATTAAAAATTATTCAAAACTGGTTCTCCCTTTTGAACTTTGTAAAGTGATTAGAAAGGTTTGAATAAACAGCCATTCTATGGTGAAGTCTCTTCACTCATGATCTCAATCAGTAGCCACCTGGCTGAAGAGACAGCTCAACTGTCTTCAACATGAATGGATACATGAATAAACTTGGCACATTCCACCTGCCTTCGGCTATGGCGCCTTTGAAAGTTCAACTCGCCCTTTTAATGAGCCGGATGGGTGTAACCAAGATGGATAACACAGCTGTTCTTAAGTGCCAGTTGTCACGTATACGTTAAACCTTGTCGTGGCTCAGGAACAATGGGACGCCTCATGCGACATAAACAACAACCTGTGAAGTTACACCTCATCTCATCAACAGTTCTAACAGGTCCAGTTATGACACATGTAGAGTAACATCCCATCAACAGTTCTAACTGGTCCAGTTGTAACACATGTAGAGTAACATCCCATCAACAGTTCTAACTGGTCCAGTTGTAACACCTGTAGAGTAACATCCCATCAACAGTTCTAACAGGTCATTCAGGAACTATTGAAGCCAGGACACCTCTTCTGATATTAACTTTGCACAAGTTTGTCAGAGAGCATGCTTTTTTTTGTGGGTTTGTTCGTCAACGTGTATGTTTGTTTGTTTGTGCGCGCGCGCGTGTGTGTTAGTGTGTGTAAGTGCCTCTTTGTTTTTACAAGTGTGCGTTTTAGTACGTGCGCTTCGTACGTGTATCTTTCACTTTATTTGTGTGAGTGTGTGTGTGTCTGTGCGTGCATGTGTGCGTGCATGTTTATTTCTTTTATTCTTACTGACAGGAAAGGCAGACGTACAGCGTGCATGTTTGTGTGTGTTTGTGTGTGTGTGTACATGCCTCTTTGTGATTCGAGAGTGTTTGAATAAGTGCGTTTTGTGTCACTTTTACTTTCACTTTATTTGTGTGCGTGTGCATGTTTGTGTGTTTTTGTGCGTGTGTGTGTATCTCTGCGTGCGTTTTTTGTGTGCGTCGGTTTGTGTGACACAGTGTGTGTCACTTTTACTTTATAGTGTGTGTCTGTCACTTTCTGTTTATTCTTTGTGTTTGTTTGTGTGTGTGGTTGTGTTTGTGTTTACTTCTCTCTGTGTGTGTGTGTTTAATTTTTATTCCCTTAGACAAGACAGACGTAGTGGTGACGCACTCAAGTAATCTACTCATATTCACGCCACCACTATACATATATATTAAAAACATTAACATAACCATACTATACAATATATGTGTGTTTGTACACGTTTGTGTCCGTGTATGTGTTTGTGTGTGTTCGTGCATGTGAGTGTCTGTGTGTGCGTGTTTGTTTGTGTGTGTGTGTGTGTGTGTGTGTGTGTTTGTGACCTTCACTATATTTGTGTGTATTTGTGTGAGTTTGTGTATTTTTTTATTTGTTGAAAGAGGATTAGACAGGAAGCAAGCACTGCTTATCCTCTTAAACATAACCAAAAATAAAGCACACATACAAGACGACGAACTGTGTGTGTGTAAAGTGTTATGCGTCAGTCGCCGTAAAATGTATAGCAAAGATGCTTGTTTTGAGCTGATACACCACTGGGCCTGGCCTTGTGCATAATGAAGATTCCATTAAAAATAAGTCGAAACTGCCCATTTTGAACAAAGAAAAAATTGCTATTTACAAAAAATGGTGTAGTCTACTGTATATAGGAAGGATAGATCCTGGGTGGTCGTTTCAGAGTGACCATTGTGTCATGTCTTGTTGTTTTGTGAGCAGCGCATTGTAATGGGTAGTAACATGTAGGTGTAAATCTAAAGTGGCATCACGTATGAGGTCATGGATCTTCCCAAACAATATGACCCGCATGTAATTCGATATCCTGTGCCGCGCTAGTATGGGGGTTCATTTAAAGTTCTGAATGGCGGCCTCGAAACGGCGTCTGCTAACAAGAATACCTGGTCAGCCATACCTTCCACTGTATTTTGAAGAATCTTCATGAATAGATAAAATGAATAAAAAGTACTTTGTGTCTGCAGATTAAAAACGGTCTCGCGAACATATCAAGATGAAACATGGTCTCACGAACATATCAAGATTAAACATGGTCTCACGAACATATCAAGATTAAACATGGTCTCACGAAAATATATCACCTGTGCAGAATGTTTTGGACCCTTCAGACGGAGGTAGCTATGGACTAATTGGGGAGGCAATACAAAACGGTGCAAGAACTGAAACCATTCGTAAGCGGCATCGTCTAGCTTTTGCTGATCTGTGAAGTTTCTCGTGGGTGTGTCGAGAATCTTAATACAAAACAATACTTCCATCTTCATGGAAATAATAATACAAAAGAAGACAAAGCTACATGTTGCACATCAGTGCATACCTTGTATACGAAAAGGAATCAACGTCGACATTTTTAGCAGATAAAGGACGTCAAAATATTATAACTATAAAGATTTACTTCTCGGTTTTAGGAAAAAAATTCGAGGTAGGAATAATAATAGCAAGGAAATACTAAAATTTCATTAGCGAAAGTACCGCCCTCCGTATGTGGTGGATATGACGTTATGCGTTCTGCGTTGTGTGCAAGCTCGGTGATTATGCTTCACTACCGATATGAAAAAAACTACACTGTTCAAATGTTCTGAAACAATGTGATATGTGGGCTTATTGCACTCGTTTCAAATTTAATTGAAAGTGCAATTATTATCGTTCCGTCTCGCAATCGTAATGTGGCAGTTCTTGATATCAAACAAATAAAACAAATACATCCGGGCACTAACCCAAATACGTCACTTCCTTTCTCCCGGTCAAAGCAGATACGGAAATTTCTGTCTTCAGAGGTTTTCTTCGGAGGCCCAGGGACCCATCGGGAGAGACTGCCTTAGTTGTTTCTAGGTAAATTATTCTTAACTAGGATTTCAGATGAAATGGTCCGCAGTCATACACCATCAGTGTGAAGCCATACACCACATTATCATACAGATTTAACTGGGAACGTTTTTAGCACTTTATATTAATCAGACAAGTGTTGCCTTCGCTCAAATACCTGAGCCTCCAATACAGTCACAAGTGTACGAAAAATAATAAAACACTCATTCGCGGAGTCCAGATGGATGAGGAACAAAGAAAAGGCAACAAAAGATCTGCTCCTAATCCTTAACGGTGGTTTGTGTTGAAACGTAGTTCTCAGGACCATCTTAATCTTAGCTGACAAAGTATGACCGACCTAGGAAAGAGCCAATTTTCCACTCCACAAGGAATGTCAGTGACGGCAACCAGATATGTGAGTGAAGAAGACCATTCGGAGTTAAGTCAAGGTAAATGTAGTAGAACATGAGGTAGTAAATGG
This sequence comes from Branchiostoma floridae, assembly GCF_000003815.2. Taxonomy (NCBI): domain Eukaryota; kingdom Metazoa; phylum Chordata; class Leptocardii; order Amphioxiformes; family Branchiostomatidae; genus Branchiostoma; species Branchiostoma floridae. The sequence goes on from NC_049983.1 coordinate 1,049,169, forward strand.
TGAACCATGTCATATAATGCACTTTATCATTTAATATCTTATGAACATGGTGATACATGCCGTTTAAAACCTTACTCTGCAGGATATGACATACAAACATGTACATATCGAACGCGTAAAATGTATTGAAAAGACGAGATACGGGCAAAAACTAGTAAGCAGCCCACACTCAGGGGTTTCAAGTTACCCTTTCCAAAATGACCATGTAGAGAGGTTGGATATAAGATGTGCCCCTTCAGGGAACCGGGGAATGGAACAGATACAACCTCATGTTTACTATGCATGTACTTATTCTTTACATTATGTCACTATCACATCACAAACACCTCAAGGGGCAAATTTAGCTTCATTTGTAATGTCCTTATGGTACAGTGGACTGAAAAAAAAAACATTTATCTCATACATTTGCAGAACAAATTAAAAAGATGTATCAAACTCACGTACCATTGTTGTTCTCAGCTCTCTTGAAGCAAGTTTTCTGTCCCAGTCACCAAGCGCATTCCAAAGAAATATGCCCTCCACCCGACAGGCATATTCCATACATCGATTGCCGTACAGAGCACATGGGAAATCTCTACCTATCGAAGGAAATAACCTATCCATAGTCAACACAGGTGGCAAACAGCATTGATCAGTTGAAAGGAACATGGCGGCCAACAACAATCATGAAAACTTGTGAAACCGGTTGTACACAATACCGCGCATGATATTGATGCCATCTGTCGATCCAATGCACAAGTACACATACCGCGAAATACCACATGGTCAGAGTCAATGAACTAGAGACTACTGGCGGATTTAATCACTTCCACCGCTCAGGCCCGACCAGCACCTGACAATGCACAAGTACACATACCATTGTCAGTGCCAATGGATAATAGACTATTGGCGGATTTAATCACTTCACCGCTCAGGCCCGACTAGCACCTAAAAATTGTGCGGATTGTGTCACACAGGCCAGGTGAAAACCAGCCAACCCTTGAAAATCAGTCCACCTGTAATGATTAACAAAACACTGGGCGCGTTACTGCGTAAATGCCATTTAGAGCTCGCAGACATGTCGACCGATGGATTGTCATGTTGTGTGACAGGGGATCAAGGACAATACACATTTTTCACGCAGCTGCATGCCACTGCCTTGATAGATCGAAAACGAGGTCAATGAGGCAAACAGACAAATCTTATTCATATAATAAACTCCAATTTATTTGACCAAAATCACACAAATTTCACTATATAAGATCAAATAATAAATACTATAACTAATGTTATGCACCAAAAAGAAGTAGGCATCAAGAGCAGCGTAGACTGATCCCCAAACCTCTTAAGATACAAAATAACAAATATTTAACTGATATTTAGCAATATTGGTTGAATTGCTTATTATGATGGACGGTCTTTTGTTCGCCACGGTTTCGATCTATCATGGCCGCCGCGTTGGAAAGGCGTATAATGTTAAGATAGCAGTCTAATGCTACAGCGTCACCTAGCGGTGTCAGGTATAGCTGTAGTGATGACAGAGCTACAGTGTCATGTTGTTATAGTTTAAGCCTGGTCACAACGGATAGGCTTAAGGTTAGGGTTGTTTTCACCAAACCAGATCAAAACTCCTGCCTGAGCGATGTAATCAAAACCAACCCCGTAAAATTGCCGTCAGTGCTAATGAGCTGGACGGGTGGGCCACACCCCCAACACCGTAGAGATAACAGCGAGCTCCTGATTATGTAGTATTTCTGTCTGCAAAGTAAGCTGATTGTACATTTCGCAAGCGTTTCTTTCACAAGATAGATAAAATATTCTGTTATGATATTTTTGTCTCTGGTTGATTGGTCTGTAGTCAAGAGCAGAACAGTCAGAAATGTTTTCTATCAAAGCTTCTCTCCCAGTGCCAGGCTTTCGTGGCCTGTAAGGTAGGGATTGGTGAGGGGGAGTGTGCCTACAATAGGTGAGATTCATCTTTAGCTGTTTTAATTATAGTTAGCAGATAAACTTTAAGCCATTTGAATGTTGAAGCCCACATCTTATCTTTTGTCAAGCACTATAGAGCTGGCTACACCTCATTTTTACCCTGTATGAAATTCAAAAGCTCACACTCCCTATTTCTTTCACGTGTGAAGAAAATACAATGACAAATTATTGCATGATGCGTTTTCTTTTATTGCGAGAAATCCTGAGCTGGTTACATAGAGCGGCAAGAGCTGATCTCCGGGCTCCTTCGGGCATGAAATGAAAGTCAACAAGGAAGATAAAGGTTCCATTCGAGTCGCCACGAACTTGTGGAAAGTCAAGAGATGAAATGTAAGGTTCTAAGAACTCGATATAGATGGAAAATAATGAAAGTTCTAACTCCCGAAGAGGTAGATTTGAGAGAAAGTTGTTGGGCTACCCTTCCTATTATATGGGCCGTTAGGCGGATTTCAAACATTTGTTTAACCCTATTCAGCCCGGATTTTTTAGGGGGGGGGGGTACTTGTATGAAATAACAGTAAAGTCAATCTGAAAAATCTAAGGTTTCTGGCAACCTGAATACACTACACTGTTTTCAGGTTTTAAAAATAATAAATTTAGCCCAACTTTAAACCACTGAAAGTCTATAAGTGGAAAATTTTCGCTTGCGAACTACTACAAATTGCCACCAACTAGATGGCTATCAAATGAATGCTAACAAAGTTTGGTTCTTATTTTGTTGCTACGCGATCGTCCTCTAAAGTGTGCCAATTTTCATGATTTTGATAATAAGCTATTTTAAAACAGTATGTCCCCTCCAGAGGATCATACGCTATGCCGACACATATTCAGAAATACAGACAGCAGAGATCCATAAAACATACATCCCTTATCATGGAGGTAAGAAGTACATTACCATGTCATGAACAAGCATTTATCAGGTTACAGCTAATGTTGGGTACCATGCATATATTAATACTAATTAGCTCTGGCTGAAGATCACCGCTAATCAGGTGCCGAGATGTCAGATAGAAGAGCCATTTAGCAGGCGGGATACAATACTGGTGGGTAGGTAAGAAACACGTGACTGCAGCAGCGGGTCGCAAGTCCCAAATAGCCTGTGTCGCCCCCCGTCTCTGCTCAGTGTTAGACGGTGGGCACTAATGTACCCAGCCTTTTTCACCCATGTGACCGTTTACCTGGTTTTCAATTATCCAACCCCAAATGGGTAGTCCCTTTCTGTAAAGTCAAAGTAAGTGTTTGCTTCTTCAATGTATCATTGTTGTCTATGGTCGGCACTAGTATAGTTGTCGATCAACTACTAAAGTTTTTATATGTTTGAAGTGTTTAGTACAGGTGTGTTACAAATGAATACAGTCCCATTCGGGGAAGAACCCCCCCCCCCCCCCCTGTGCTACTTCATTGTACCCTCTTTGTATTGGCCGGTACTAGTTTTGTATACTTACCTTACAAATTGTCGCCAAGTATTTATCAAAATCTGCGGTCTAAAAAAACTAAAGAATTTGTGTTTTCAACCTTACATGTCAGTGTACCTGTGAGAGGCCGGTACCGGGTGACGTCATCTCTACAACTGCAGCCGCGCTCCCCAGTGAGCCAGTGCCCACCGCTGTCGACCCCCTAACTGATATGACGTCAGCCCCGGAATCACTGTCCAGCCATCCATGCGCCGAAAGTACATCAACTACCCTGATGACTTATGTAGTGGCGTCACTTTTACAACTATCCAACTAGTTTTACGTTCGCAACTACAGTCATGACTACTTCGGTAGTGTAACTGCTACAAGTACAATCAGTAGATTACAACACAAACTATTCGCTCATTTTGACATTTTCTAGCCATGTTGACTATCACGGAAGAAAAAAAATTCTTTTTTTTTTCTTTCTTAAATCAGTCGAAAATCAATGAGCGCGCTATAGTCATCTATAAAAAATTTACTTGCTGTGACCTTGGATTTCTATAACATTTTGAGTCTATTAGCTGCTCTTTTATTTTGAAGTGTATCCCATCTCAGGCCGGAGACTTGTTTAAGTGACACTGTATCTTAGTACTTATGTGGGTAGAGTTACAGACAAATTTAACTGCTCGGTTGTGAAAATAAGGCAATAGGACAGTAGTATAATAGTCTATGGTAAAGACAGAAGAAGACAGTAGGATAATAGTCTATTGTTCAAATGACATATCGCCACCATCTAAGCTCCCAAATTGAGATAATAATATGCAGGACATCTCTTCCATAGTGTTGTCGGAACGTACAACACAATATTGTACAAGCAGGTATGAAACAAATTAAGAAAATGTGAAATCGAACAAGGAAAGAAAGAAAGGCCAAGAAAGTAAGTAAAACTCCGGAAAGACTATCGAATATTAGTGCAATAAGCAGAGGGCATGTCGAATATTAGTCTATAGACAAGAAGACTATCGCTATAATCTAAGTTGCCAAATGCATATAAAACTATAGGGCTAATCTCTTATAGTGTAGACGGAGCTTACTACACAATAGAGGGTAAGCAGGCATGAGATGACCTTTCACCCCACTGTTTCAGTCACCTTTTACCCCCTCCTGCTCCTGACAAACGATTGAGGTAGGATTGCGCGGAAGTAATAACTCTGGAAGCAGGTAAGAACGAGATATACACAGAATATGAATACACTATTATAAATTATAGGGGTTAAAGTGTATTTCTATGGTATGTGGGCTGCATTTGGCAAAAATGTAAGACTTTTCGGGATGACGAAAATTGGGGGTGGGGAGGGGGGCATCTTTACCTTCACGGAAACAAACGAAAACGTATTGTTTTTGCTCCGTTTGTTTTACTTAATATTCTTCTCCAAGCAAACAATGTATATGACCTAGACCATACAGCTGTCACCATGGTACCTGGAGGTGTAATAGACACCATGTGTTGTTCCGTTACATGTAGCCAGTACTTATTTATTGATCTTATAAGGACAAAGCTCGAGGGGCTAGATTAAGGATGTGTTTTTGTAAGACTAAACAGATCTTTTTTTTTTTTAAACGGGTAGTTAACACGACAGGCGACCGATAGATCTACTGAAGATGCCGCTGGGGTCGTTTAAGTCATTGCGAGAGTCTATTGGAATTTAAGGAGGTATCATTTGCTATGAGTATGAGCTCTAGGCAATTAAAAAAAAAAATTTTTTCTTTTAGTTTTGAGCCAAGCTAGTGGAAATTTGACATGAAGGTAGAGGTAGCAAATACCTCCGGCCTTTTTTCACATTCTTATATAGGCTTTAGAAATGATTGAATGTAGGGTTTTGGTCATTTTTAGATCAAAAATATATATTTGGGGCCCTGTGCCCTGGTATTACAACCTCATGACTTAAAATTTAGTACAGATGCATAGGACATATGACAACGGGAAGCCATCACCACGTTTTTCATAAATCACTTCAAAACATTAGGTTTTTTTTTTGTGTGTGTGTGTGTGGATATTTGGCTCTTTTAGACTGAAGATGTATATTTGGCTCCTATGCCCTTGTATTGAAACCGAATTGTTATTGTTATAGGTTGGGCTGACTAACCTCTTTCAGCCGGGGGCTGAGTTGCGAGGAGCTGAAATTGGGTAGAAAAGTGGGTTGGAGATATTAATTTTCACTTACGGCATACATTGCTTAGAAAATTGTTGAATTGGGGGATTTTGTCACTTTAGAATAAGAATATATAGTACTAGCTCCTGTTCTTTTGTATGAAAAGTTATCATCTAAAATTTGGTATTGGGGTGCATACGGTACATGCCCACAAGACTGCATTCACACTTATTGTGAACATCACTTAGAATGGTTTAATTTTGGATTTTTTGCCATTGGTTTTAGCAAAATTGTAGATGTGTGGTTCCTATGTCATGAAATAGCCAACTTATCTGGAATTTGCTGTTGGGGTAAATTTAGTACCAGAAATAGAAATAGAAAAAGGTAAGATGGACCAGTCCGTTTTGCATGAATAGGGGTGATCCGCTGTGACAGCGATCTCGCCCCCCCGGGGGGCGAAATCACTAGCGTTTTCGCCCCCCTTTAGCGTTTTCGCCCCCCCCCCCAAGAGCAGCTGGTTACTACATATTACAGGTGCGCTACCTGGTACTATACTGCACCTGGGGAGTAACGTATATGGTGTGTTACCTGGTACCTATATGGCACCTTATTACCGTACCGTAAGATGTCATACCTCGAAATCGATACTATATTGTTCGGTGCAAACATGACATTGAAATGAAAAAGACAATTTTTGCAGCTGAGGTGGCATAAAAACAGTGCTACTGCGAACGTATAAATCAACACCGTCTATGGTACGGAATACGTCAGCTATATGTTTTCAATTTGTCACAGTGTTTTCTTTCTTGTGCTGGAAACATTTCCAAAGCACTGACAAAAACGTGAATAATAGTTTCTCATTATAAACACTATCTACGCGCAAGTTGATATAGCTGTTGCTAAATGCTACACAAACACTGGTAAAGTACCAGTGTTAACTTAAGAACCACGGGTAAATGCATCAGTTCCTAAATACTAGAAAAAACAGTCATGTTGGAGGTGAAGATATCCCTTGGCCAGGTGCATATACCAAAATGTGCGTTATTCTAATTAATACGTAATATTTGCATAATTAATAAAGACATTACATAGTTCTTTTGTGGTCACTTCATGGTAGAGACTTCATATTGGAGATATATAGTTTGCTTGAGGACAGGTGAATACAATGAAATACATCTTATGTCAAGGCTCTGGTATATGCGATAATGGGAATACAAGGGACCCAACCCTCCTTGTCTGAAACAAGTTCAACTATCTTATTACCATGTAATTACGTTAATATTGATACTATGAATGGAGTTATGTATCAAACTCGTGTACTTATATCATTCTGAATCTGCATTTTGTGATTTATACCAATCAACTTCTAAAATGTCATGTAAACCCGTTTTTTTTGGGGGGGGGGGCGAAATCGCTAAAGGGGGGCGAGGTAGGGGGCGAGATCACTAGCCGGGGAGGGCGAGATCGCTAGTGATTTCGCCCCGGGGGGGGGGGGGGGCGAAATCACGGGGGGGCGAGATCGCTGTCACACCGGTCCAATCTTGTTTTAGGGGACTAGGATGGATTGTAATATGACGTATTCGCTTTTGAGCAACTGACGGCCTCTCTAATTTGTATCACCTCATGTCACTGTATATTCATAAATAAATATGTATATTTATATTGCACGAATACACATATTGTGATTGCAAAATAACACAACAAACAAAACTAAAACAACACCTAACCGTAAATACATTGTTAGACTAGAGCATGTAAAGGTCAACATTATTTTTCGTTTATCTATCTGGTTTTAATTGCTCTATTTCTTCTTGTTTTATATTTTTCTATTACATTAGGTTTGACATGGCAGAGGCAGGTAATGGGTCTCATACTGCTGTTCCCCAGAGCTTTTGTGATCGGTCTTCAACAGAAGGTTTGTGCGCCAGAGATGCAAGTAACCCCAAAGACCAACAGACAGGGAGCAAAACCAGCTTGCACAGTCAACCGGAAGAAAGCACTGGTGAGATACCCTACATGTGTGGGGAGTGTGGGTATAGGACAGCATCTCGGTTATCCCATCACCTGAAAACACCCACAGCGAAAAAAACATTCAATGGTGACCACCAACATTTAGCCAAACACACTGGTGAGAAACCCTACATGTGTGGGGAGTGTGGATACAGGGCGGCTCGAAAGTCTGATTTATCCCGACATATGAAAACTCATACGGTTGAAAAACCCTACAAATGTGACCAGTGTGACTATTCTGCTACATTGAAATACAATTTGGACCAACATCTAGCCATACACACTGGTGAGAAACCCTACATGTGTGGGGAGTGTGGTTACAGGACGGCTAGACGGTTCGACTTATCCCGACATATGAGAATCCATACAGGAGGCAAACCCAACAACGTTGACCAGCGTGACTATTCAACTGCACGGAAAGAAACGTTGGACGGGCATTTGGAAGAAAAGCACACTGGTGACAAAACCTACACGTGTGAGGAATGTGGATACAGAACCACTCAAAAGTATCGCTTATCTAATCATTGGAAAACCCATACACGAGAAAAACCCTACAAGTGTTACCTGTGTGACTATTCTGCTGCAGTGAAGTTAACTTTGGACAAACATCTAGCAAAACACACTAATGAGAAACCCTACCTTTGTGAGAAGCGTGGATTCAGAACAACTCAAACGTTTCAGTTATTAAGACACATGAGAACCCATACTGGAGAAAAACCGTACAAGTGTGACCAGTGCGATTACTCTGCTACACAAAAAATTAATTTGACCAACCATATTGCAGCAAAACATACTGGTGAAAAACCCTACATGTGTGGGGTGTGTGGGCATAGAACAGTTCACAAGTCTAACTTGACCAAACATATGAGAATTCATACCGGTGCAAAGCCCTACAAATGTGACCTATGTGAGTATACTGCAGCACAGAGATCGACGTTGGATCGGCATTTAGCTATGCACAGTGGTGAGAAACCATACATTTGTGAAGAGTGCGGGTACAGGACTGCTGACAAGTCCCACATCTCCAGACATATTAAAACCCACACATGAGAAAAGCAGAGAAATGTTACCATGGCAATCCTGCATCTGCAAAATTTATTCTGGTCACAAAAGGCCACAGCATGTAAATTTTATGGATTAAATCCTTGCATTTAAGTTTGCGGGGATTTAATTTCGAGGTAGAGAGACAATACAGTGTTCGTAGTGGCTTTGAGTTCGTGGAACTTAAATGCATTTATAGCACTCTACTGTAGAGTAATCCAGATGAAGATATTCTTGGATGCATATTCTTTAGCTGGATTACTCTTTCTAGGCAAGGAAGTTACGAAGGACTGTTATGCGTGTTCTTGTCGCAGTTTTGCCTCCCAGATGCGAGGTCTTTGTGGCTGCTCCACAGCGGATTGTGACAAACAAGGTTTGATTAGTCTTCCTTATATGGGCGTGTTGATTGTCTGACGCTGACGTCACGAGTGGCATGTGGGCGCTAGAATGAATATTTGAAATGCGGCATCTGTCGAGACATCGATCAACTGCAACCGAAAATTAAGTACGAACCTTCACGTGACTCTTATTATATTTTAAAAAAAATGGGGCTAATAAATGCAAATATTTGGTTGCACCCGCAATATAGTTGGCTCCCAATCTTACACTTTTCTGTGACCACCCGACAAGATCGGGATAACATGGAGAACACTGCCTGCTGGCGCTATCTGATTGAACTGCAGCTGTCCAGTTGAAGCTGTGAGTCGTTTCACAGCGGATGGCAGAGAACCGATGAACAGCGGGGCGATGCCACTATCCTCCTGCTGAAAAGAGAAATGAATTAAATTGTTATCAGTGACATCCCAATACCAAATGTGCCTTTGTAAGTTTCACAGTATAGCAAACGATTGTACATAAGATTTTTGATAAAAAATGTGTCTTGCATAGTTTTTGTTAAGTAACAGCCTTCCATCGTATTGCAGTATGTTTTGATATCATGTGTTTTAGACATGGCAAGGTCATTTTTACACAACACAAATGACTCTTAGGCTCACCAATGCGTGTGAAAATAGGAAATCAAATGGACTATAAATTTCAACAGCCTAAGCACAAATATTATAATAATAATCGCCCACCTCCACTGAACAAACACCAAAGTCCATAATGTGTCGAGGTCGAATATTCATAATAGGATGAAGGATCATTGCAGCATCCCCGCAATTCACACCTACGATGTACAGATCTAATAAGCCACATGCCCTGTAATATTTTCGTGACAAACGTACTGTTTGGAAAATTTTCGTCTATGTCGTATGAGTTGGTATCATGTAATGGAGGATTTTCATTAATGATTCCATATGCAAATGACGTGAATGCAGATTTTAAATAGCCCAAATGGAAACAAATAAGACAAGTTTGACGCTAATTGCGTACGTAGCTCCTGTTGTGTTAAAAATAACTGACTAAAAATACGCCTGCTTTTGAATTCAACTCGTCAGTTGTACATGAATATGTATTCATCAATCCCCAATCTACTTGTAGATAGGCGTAAGTTGCCGTGCGCGTGTTTACGCGGTTAGAATGGGGAGGTCTTCAACACTACACACTTCTGGGTGTGTGGGTGTGTCGGGGGGATGCATATTTCTTGACGCTTTTTGCGTCTGCATGTGTGTAGAAAAAGATCACGTGAAATATTACAATGTGAACTTAAAGCTAATGTGGCAGAAAAAAAAACAAAAAAAAATTACAGTATACAGTCTCGCAAGCAACTGGAAGCGGTCAGACGTTTCATGCAACATTCACTAACTTCCGTCTGTTTAACCTTCGCTTTCACACCGGGTATACCATATACTTGTCACCCGGTCCTGTCTTCAATGTGCTTTTGCATTAATGTATTATATACCAAGAACCACAGGGAGAATTGGTAAATAGCTTAACTTGGATGCAAACAAAGTTCAAAGGTGACCAGACAAGGACACGGATATCTTAGAAATTTAATCTATTCAGTTTGAATGTTTGTTTCAACATTTCGTAACCATGGCAGTTACCATGGAAACATGGCAAAAATAGCTCTCGCTATGTAATAGCCTAACAGGTGACCACACCCAACCAAGGACACGATTGTTTTCTGTATAGACAATACAAATGTGACAGTCTCGGCGTCATCAGCACAGACATTAATACCGCAAGGCCGCGGTGTAACCATAGTAATCACCATGGAAACGTGGCACACATAACACTCGCTAGGCAACAGGTCCACCTGGACACCTGTCCAAGGATACGATGTTTTAGACCGAAAACCAGACAATTTGGGCGTCACTTGCAGAGACGGACTAACCATGGCCGGACGGGACCGCCGGGCCACGAGGAGCCGACTGGTCTCCGCTGGGATCGCCCGTTGGCTGCTGATTGTCATGAGTAGGCAAAGTAGTTTTTTTTTTTCCTATTTGATATTTGCGTGCACACATGCAGTCGTCTGGTGCCATATCTGTAGCCTCTACCAGGCTTCGTGGTCTGGTGGTCTAATTGTAGAAATTGGTCAAATAGAGTAAATACTACGCTAGGGGAGTCAGCCGGCCGATTAGGGACATTCTCCAAACCACACAGCAAGAAATATATCATACGTTAAAAAAACGTTCCTAATTGCAACAGTCGGCTTAAAACCAAAGTGAGAACAACAGAGTTCGACAAGAACAGGGCCGTAAGACTTTAATAAGTTTTACCTGGTCTAGAGGCGTACATAGGGTTGGGTATGCTCGCAGCGGCGTCCGCAATGGACCGCCAATCAGTCTGAGGATGCTGCATGGGTGTGGTGTCTGACAAAAAATACAAAAATGATAAGGCGACTAAGTTTACCAAAAGATATTTTGTTGGTTTCAAAGAAGACAACGTAATTCATACAACTGGAACAAGCTGCATTTTATGCATGTCATTATTTCCTTTGCAAAAGCAAAAAAAAAAAAAAAACATTTAAAAATGACCTGTAATAACTTCGCCTTAGTTTTGCCTCTGACCTAGATAACCCGCTAATTCCCCAGATCTTTCTAAACTTATTTGACTGCGTGTTATAGTATCAGTTGGTGCCGACGATTTGAATGAAAAACAGGTTAACTGTATAACTTACAAATAGTGAATAAAGTCAAAGGCAGGACATGGCACGTGCCTGCAAATTAGTCTAAGGCTGCTGCATGGGTGTGGTGTCTGGGGGAAAATTTACAGACTGAAATGTAACAGTCGTAGACGAGGGCGATTACGTTTAAATACAGGTTCCACGGTAACATCCCTTCAACGGTAAACCCCCTTCCTCGGCAAACCCCCTTCCAGCACAAGAGAACGTATCCAACGAGGAAAATCGTGACCCAATGCCCCCCCCCCCCCAACAAAAACCAACCCCGGTCGAAGACTGCAACGGAGGCTATCGTAAAATATGTCTCAATTCGGCCTCTGACGGGGACCAACAACAAGCCTGATATGCACGCTCCACACTTGAAATGTAACTACATTTTGCAAAATAAAAACAACGTTTTGTAAACGTGTCCATTAGCTATTTCAACAGTAGTTATTTGTCGGTATTCGGTCTGGCAGAGAAGCATTTTGCAGGCATCGGACTGGTTTGTATGGCTTGAACAAGAGAAGAAACTTAAAAGACTATCTTCAGAAAATCTCCAAACCTACCGGCACCCGTGTCACCAGTCTGGGACTGCTGCTGCCCTCCCGACATGATCCCGCTTGTACTTTTCAGGTTTCTGCACCGCAAGAAAACACGTCCTATACCTAGCAAGGTGCTTGTTGACTCCAGAGTTGCCCCAGACTCAAAGAATATTGAAGCCTTACATCACAACATTAGAATTAAACCGGAGATGAAAACAACTCATGTACGCTGGGTAACACCGCCCACACCGAGACAAATTATATGTATATGTGTAATCGGGTTGCTCGCTAAATATTAAAAATCAATTTTCGAACACAGTGTACGAACTAAGGCATCCACTGCGTTCTTGGACATAATTTTAACTATGAAAATTACTTAATTACTCGAACGCCATCCTTTTCTTAATCTATTTTCAATTATTCACTACAGTTCATCTCTCTGGTCATCAGGGATAGCTTTTACGACTAACGTGCAGTTCAGATATGGACCTATAGATGGCGCGGTCAAAAGGGGAGGGACGACGTTCTAGGACTTTGCAATTGCATTCAAGATTGTCAGAGTTGTCAGAGCGAATGTGCGCTGGCAAAGATGTTAAAGAAATGTGCGCTTTGAAACAAGTTGTTAACATTACATTTGTATCTAATGATTATCGACAATGTATAGACATTGCAGACATTAGTTAGCCACGTTGTAGCTGGTAGTGTCTGTCTACAGAACCTGACAATAATCGAACATCGGTGTTCAAACGAGAAAATGATCAAGAACAATACAAAGACCGAGTTTACGTAAGAACGAATACACTGTATTATGCACTTATGCAAAACGAATAGATAAGGCACAACAACCTTTCATCCTAAATACATTATTTTTATTAGCGTCAATGGCCTTTTACACAGATCTTCCATCAACCTTAGCTTGTATTTGTAGAACATTTTGCCTATTAGCCCAGTTATATGATACTTCTTATCCAAATCTTCTTGCAGCTTCGCAAAATCAGACCAGACTCAATCTCATCTCAGTTGATATATGATTGAAACCCACTACTACAAATCAGACATTAGTTACGTGCATTATGCTTTATAGACTTCCTCCAAGCTTTCGAGTCTCATATATGAGTCAAAATCCATACTAAATAAAGCCCATTGTTACAATTACAAATCACTCAATGCTATGTGCCCATGTGAACGTTATAGAATCCAACATAAATCTGCCTGTTAGAACATTAATTCTCGGCACACATATACAGATGACATTTTTCTTAATAGCATGTAGATTTGATACTAAAATAATGCTCATCATTCAAGCTCGTTAGGATGACCACACAATGATCTGACCAAATGTACATGTAAAGATGGGCATATTAAAACTAAAACGTTCCTAAAACAATTGTACAAAGCACATCTTCGTTACATATTTCTTGGTCAATATCCAATACTTTATATTAAACACTGATTATGTTACGACACTGCATTTTGGACTTGATGTACTATGTAGGGTCACCATGTAACATATATGAACTTCCAGATCACACTGTTAAAGGCAAGAAGCCTTAATCATGTGCGCGACCTCTCCTCCCCAAAAATCCGCAGACGTCTGGTTTTCTGGAAATTACAATGGCCTTAATAAGGTGTGACACACTTTTCTCCCATCAGGTATACTGGAAACACCTGAGCAGTGTTGTGGCAAATACTTGACAGGAGTAAAAATTCGGCAGGATAACGGGCATCATGGTCTCCCACTACAGTCTGCCCCCTTCAGGCTGAGTCATGATTGTGACTTACACAATCAATTAATTCTATACCAGCAATATGTTAAGCCACATAATACTTACTTTAACTTTAATCCCAAGGAAGTTAAACATACAAAACTCAGATAACAGTTAGAATGCTCTACTAGCCCATTCAAATGAGTTACTAAGGAATAATTTGCACCATGCCGTTACATGCTTTATCCACGAGCGAAAGCCTTGGGCTGGTAAACAAATGAAAAGATTTGCACTTCTCAGAATATATGAATGAATTACTCCATATTCTATTATAATCACATCCACAAAGGCGTTTGTTTCTGAATATAGCAATCTGGCTCAATCAAACGTCCCACGTACGGGAACGAATTGAGTCTGCAGTTACTATGCAAGGTGGTAGCCATGCAATCTAAACATAACATATTTCAATTTTTCACCGTGAGAAGTGAAGAGTGATCGGAAATACTGATTTCATTACGAGTCAAAAATGGCATCTTTTTTCAAAAGCACTTGTTTACAGTCAGAGCGAATCCATAAATCTGTACCATTTCCATACCAAAGGACTGCATAACTCATTGTTTTTACTTGGACTGAGGTCTTCATTCAACATTAACAGTTAACAGGTCAGGTTTAAGAAAAAGCTATTCCTACCAAACAAATAACAACAGGATAGATCCTCTTAAATCCTCTTCATGATTACTAAAGGTTTTCCCCCACTAAACTGCTTCAACAAGCTTACGATAATAGGTAGTGGGAGTTTTCTGTGCTTTATTATCACCAGACAAGGATAAACTGCAGAAACTCGTGATAACATCGGTAGAATGGCGCCCGCTGACGGAACTGCAGGTGCCCTGTTGTAGCTGTAATGTTTTACAGCAGAGAACCGATGGACAGTGGTGGCGGGAAACCGGCCTAATGGCTTATTCTCGTGCTGAAAAGAGAAACGCTATCCTTAATTCACGCAACATGTGATATATCCATTCCGCGTCAGTTTCGCAGGCATGGAACTCACCTTTACACGCATCCCACACTGCCATAATCTGTTCTGTAGTCATGACGTAGTCGTACAGCTGCAGACAGGCCCCGTGATTCTATGTGAATACCACGCCAGGTTCCTTGAGGACTGACGCCCGAGTTCAACAACCTTAGATGTTTCCCAACATATTCACATAGAATCACCGGGTCATTTGGTATCACTGGACAAAGTTAAAATCTTACATAGAGCCAGACTTTTTCGCTATAGGGATCAAAGAAGCCATCTACATCAGAGCTTTAAAACCATCCCCTTACAGAAAAGTGGGCGCCATAGACTTCCTGCAACTTATGATCCACTGCTTACTGAGTCACGTGTTCCATCTGTATAACGTGACGTCACTACAGCAGTGTGGCGTTCATTCCTTGACAAAGACTGGTGCTGTTCAGTCGAAAATTTGGGTGAGTTCAATTTGTGTTGGATATTACAGTTCAACTAGTAGTTGAATAATACTTACAAGTATAGTATATATAGACGGAGGTCAGATGGTAAAATGGTTAAAGGTTTTCCCCCACTAAACGGATGGTAAAATGTAAGAGTGTTAAATCAAAGTCATTACATCTTGAAGGCACCTTGAACCTTTGTAAATAATACGATACTAAACACAGGCGGCGGACTACCTACGACGCGGAGTGTCCGAAATCACACCAAGCTTCCTACTGAGATCACCAAATTAACCTATCATAGGTTTCAATACGTTTCATTGCTGCTTTCAAAGAATATGTTGGGAAACATCTAGAACAGTAACTTAGGTTTAGAACCCTATTTGCCATGGGCATATGATCACTTCATCTTTGCATGTTAGAATTTAGATTATTCACTTATAATTAGCCCACATACAATCACCTCATGTAAGTTACAACCGTTACGTTTTATTTGATTTTGTTCACTCGCAGTTATGTTAATTATTATATTACAGAATACCATAGCTAGCTATCGTCAGGATATCGCAAACGTACCTTTTATGATATTGTACACGTATTGACGCTTGTTGGTGCACTTTTTAATACGAAATTTTGAAACGGAAATTATAAAGTTTACCTACCGAAACAGTGTCTTAAATTGAAGCACGATATCGATTGTAGATGATTATATTTATTGGAGATATGAAATGTTGAGGCGGAAATGATACCATAGACGGGGTGTTTATGGTACCGTGTCGAAATAACGCCTCATGCACAGCTCACAGACGAGCATGCGAGAGGATACATGCAAACATAACGATGAAATTTGATACATGCAGCGTGCGCCTGAGCTGTTTCATGGAAGGTCAAATCACACATGACACCAAAATGCAGTTACTTGCTGATATGGAAGCTCTATACATATGCCATAATAATATAGACTGAATGTAGTACAGGCCTACCAGCAAATACTTGGACTTCGCACAGGGTCAGCATTCGGAAGAATCCAGGAAGACGGACGCCCACATAGCGCCCCTTCATCCCCAGACATGAGACGGAAATGGACGGCCGGGTCACGTCGATCTGATGGTAACCTCCACACTGGGGTTCGTGCTGACCTGGCCGGAATCCCCGATGTGGATGTTGAAGGGCTTGAGTCGTTCGGAGCAACAGTCCAGACGGTTGAAGATTACCACCCTGAGATATTGAAAATATAACAGTGACACTTAAATTGTATACCAACGTATGTTCAGAAGAACATTCCTAAGAATTGAATTTTATACGCAAAAAACGTTAGGATGAATGTTAACATTCCTAAGAGCACCACAAAAGATGTGTGTACGTTTGTGAAGATTAGACATCCAGGTATCGATAAAATGGAAGAAGATTCATACTTTTAAGATGTGTGTACATTTAGATAAATCCACAAGCACTATCATTACAGTATTGGAAAACTAACCAAAGGGACCACAAAAGAGAGGCCACAATGACCAGGCGGTGCAGAGGTGATGCATGTCTGTGTGCTTTTTTGAGTAGACTTCATCTGTTTGCACATATACAGTAGAAGCCAGTTAATTGCACAATCGTTTATCCTACGGTTTATCTGTTAATTGCACGGAAACCCAAAATCCCGTGGTGGTGCAGTGCACGCGGATAACTTCGCTTTGTTGCACCATCCGGGTAATTGCACAAAATATGCCGGCAAATGGAGTGTGCAGTTAAACGCCATCTACTGTACTGTAAATACATAACCATACTGTACATGCATCCCGACTTACCTATCAACCACATACGATTGGCCGAGATCCACCCACCAGGTTGGATAATCCTCTCCCGGGTAACCTCGAGTGTGGGTACAGGAACCAGCGTACCAGTCGGTATCGGTGTTCCCGTCTACGGCCCGGCTGGCAGCCCCGCCGTGTACATACGTGCTGGTTTGGAACGCTGGCTTCCCCAGGGCGACATTGGCACCTACCACAGGCAAGAGGACTGTCATCAGTACATCATTTTACATCGTGTGGCGCAATCGGTAAGGTGTTGGTCCAAACCCCAAAGGTCCCGGGTTCAAAATCGCCCTCATGATGGGAAAGGCACTTTACACGACTTTTCTCACTTCACTCAATTGTAAATGAGTACATGTTTCATTGATAATCAGCTTCGGTTAGGGCCATCCCTCGGATAGGACTTTGAAATGGAGCTCCCGTGTTTGGGAGAGCCACACCTCATTAACCCTATCCAGACTGTTTTTTTTTTTGCTTTTTTGGCATTCCCTAACCTTGTGGGGGGGGGGGGGGTCATTCCCCCCTCGTAATTTCAAAACGGCATTGTGTACGATTACCAAATTTGCAGGATATGATATACTCACCCCGTTGTATAATTCCTGAAATTTTTATATCATTATGAAGTAATGTGACGTAATTATGACGTCATTAATTGATTTTGTGGGCTAAAACGGGTAATTCCCATAATACCTAAATATTTCACACAAAAAGTTAGCAATAAAGGTTTCTTATAAATATTTAAGTGTGATAAGACTTCTGTTGCCAAAGCCTACGCAACGAAGTCAAAAATGACGTCATAAAATGACGTTATCTGTAGTTTTCCTGTAGTATACGCCATCTTGGATTATCAACCTTAAATGTCTTGAGATACATCTTTTTCAACATACAACGCTAAAATAGCATATAAACGGATTGAAAACGTTCACATGAATGTTTTCTGTAAAAAAGTACAAAATAATGGTGAAATCCGAGTGAAAATAAGCTGGTTATACTTTTCATCATTATATTGTCGGCCGTATTGGTTTTTGACCAACTATGTCATCACATTAGCATAATATATAGATATTTAATTACAAATGTTGCACTAAGATATGTTAGATATTAAACATATATCAAAAGAAGTATAGTTGAGCAAGAAAATCTTAAAATGCCATTGCTTAAAACAAAATTAGTGATTTTTGTAACATATGCCTTGTTGCCAACAATATTCTAGGAAAATCACAAAGTTTGGTTGTTCTAGCACAGGCCGTTTGGAAGCTATACGACGTCAATTTTGGCGCGGACACTTTTAGCCCCCCCCCCTCCGTCTGGATACGGTTGAAGAACCCAACACACTTAAAAAAAAAAGGTAGGTGTCTTTCCCGGTGAGTGGATCAAACCTTACAGTCTGGTATCCAGTTGACATCTTGAAAAGGCAATAGTCACCTGTTATGTCGATCCTTCTACAAATGTGGTAAACTCACTAAATAGATAGACGAAACATCGATGACTCAAGTTGGCGAAGACTTTCTGTTTCCGACCGAGCTAATGTTATTGCATGTCTTCTATCAAGAACTACGTTATCTCACTTTTATGGACGTAGTAGTGTTAATCTGCGTTCTTTTCAATTGGAGCCAAAAAAAGAAGAAGCTACATTTATACTCACCTATCCCTATGTCGTAGAACACGTTCTTCGGGTTGTTCTTGGTCGTGTCCGTGCACGTCTTAGTCTTCGGGAAGCACCGCTTGTTGTCGTGGAACATGAAGGCGACACAGTCTGGATGATTCTTGCAGAGTCCGGCACAGTCTTCTAGAGTGATCCCGTCTCCATAGATGGACCAGATGTCGTTCCCGGGGCAGTCGCCTCTGCGTGCAGTGAAGCCATTGACTGGCGGTGGAGGGTCTTGACAACGGCAAAAAACGGCATAAAAATCACATATGGAAGTCAATGATAAGGTATTATACATCTTTTTTTTTGTATGAATGGCTTTCTATTCGACCGAAATTCAGTGAACATGCTACCTAATACATTAAACGAAAAATTATACATAAAATCATGATGAAGTTGTGTAAAAATTACAAATACATGAGAAAAATTTCATTTTGTAATTTTTATCAATTGATCGCAAACTGTATCTGTCTTTGTTCGGCCCGTTTGCGCTTTGACCCGGAACACGTGAGAGTGACGTCACTCGTAGTTTGCTGGGCAGGCGGGTCGCACGGATCTTCTCTGTTCTCCCTTTTCAAGATTGTTTCTTCTCGGATTTGCTGATATGGAGTCTGATTTTGTGCAAGAGAAGACGGGACATCGATGTAAAGTGTGTCGACTGTCGGTGAGAGGCCATCCGGGTCCATATGGCCGCGGGAAGTGCACGTTTGAGCGACGAGAAGGTTCATCGGATGAAGAATACTTCAAGCAGCAGCGGGGCAGCGCTCACGTGGAGGAGAAGTTGCGGAGTCTCCGGCGCGACAGCAAAGTTTCCGACCTGGTGCGGGCGGTCTGGTCAGACAGCATCTCTGTGGACACGGACGAGACGCAGGTGAGACAGTCGAGCTCACTCAACTTGAAGAAATCGTCGGGTTACAGCAGGGAGAACGCCAGCACTCGGGCTAGACGCGAATCCCCAGCAGTCCAGTTTTCCCGCCATCGCGCACGTAACGTTAGTACCAGCAGAGAGGCTGGGCCGGCGAGACCAGAAAAGCCTGACATTCGCGATCTCAGAAAGTCTAGGGCCTTAGTCAGGGAAGTCGACAAAGCGCTGGACGAGTTGTTGGATCCAGATACCAGCCGTGGGAAACAACCCAGGAGCAAGCGTTACGAGGATCGCGGCTCCGTTTCAAGTTTGTCGCAGTCAGACAGCACGGAGTCGGATTTCGTGAGAAAACTCAGGAGGCGCCAGCAACGCAGGGGGTCGCGCGGGAAGAGTTGCAAGATGAAAGGGGAACGTGTCTCTTCGAAACTTTTCATATCACGCCGGCGCTGTGATAGCTATGATTCGGACACTTCTGGTATGTCTGATGATTCCCGCTCACGTTCTACCAAGCGCCGCCGACGCCGGGCAGGTAAGAGCGGTCGAATTCGTACTATTGATGATTCGGGCACCCGTCATGTCAAACTTGATTGGCCACAACATAAGGTGCACTTCCCAGGATATGGAAATAAAGGGGGCGTGGCTAGTGATCAGTTATCCTTGCTAATGTTAGTACACGGCTTTCTGAAGAATGTTCTTTATTCGGACCGGGTTTCGGTTGACGCAGAGCATCAGTTAGTTCATCTGGCAGGCCTCACGTTCGATGTTGTGAACTATGACTGGAAGTTAGTTCGGGAAGTCCACGCATCTTTATTATACGGGGTAGAGTATGGATCGCTCACGTGGGGTAGCCGCGGTACCTTTGATGCCATCAGAGAGAGCCACTACCGGACACAGAGCTGGCGCCGCTCGTGGCAACGTGTCGTCATCGAGGGCGGAGCCAGTCAGTGTAGCTTGTGTGGCGGGAAACAGGCCGTGGTATTGTGGCGAGTTTCACTCCGGTACCTGTTCCTGGCAATCCGGCCATTGGAGTACACGATGGAATGCCCCAAGGCTACACCACGTCTGTAGTGCGTGCTTGATAGTGCGGGACATTCGAGCACCACATCCGACTCAGGATTGCCAGTACAAACCCCGGCCATTTGGCGGCTCCACAGACAGAACAAACCACAACTCCGCAGACCCCGCCCACCTCTCCCAGGGACTCGGTCCTTCACGCGAACTTTCACAAGATGATCAAGTTACATGAAGAGTTCGCGACACACGGTAATCTTCACAATTTCATCGGCGCACTTCGGCCAGTACTAGTGAAATCAAAGCTGAAAATATATACTTGGAGAACGTTACTCGAGAATTATGAACACAGACATACTGATAGTTGATATTTGGAATTCGTATTTTATAATATATCAATATTCCGTCAGAGCTGTTTAATCCAACGTCAGTTTTGCATCATAGGAATCACTACGTGACATTCAGTCTCTCATTGGTAAGCTCGACATTGTCCACCTGGGCGGTTGTTTATATCTCGAATGTTGAAGCTATTGCGTTCATTACTGCGGAATCATCACAGTCTGCGGTTGTCACGGGACTTCCGATCGGGCTTTCTGTGGTGGCAAAAAGTCAGGGACACATACAACGGTGTATCTATGATGGTTCCCGACTTTTGTAGCTGTCCGGACGAGTTGGTTATGACTGATGCTGGTGCCACGGGGTGCGGCAGATTTCGCGACTCGAGACAGTTCTTCACAGTGTGTTCCCAGACCACCTGTTGGAGAAGTTCGGATCAAAGATACGCTCGCTTGAGATGTTGATAATCGTCCTCGCAGCCAGAAAATGGGAGCCCGTTGTTTCGGACAGCGTATTTCTTTATACTGTGATAACATGGCCTGACGGGTGTTTACGTGTTGAAGACGGACGTGATCGTGATCTACAGCCTGTGCTAGTTATACCGTAATAACATGGCCTGACGTGTGTTTACGTGTTGAACTCGGAAGTGATCGGTATCTGCAACACGGTGCTAATTATATTGTGATAACATGGCCTGATGTGTGTTTACGTGTTGAACTTGGACGTGATCGGGATCTACAAGACTGTGCTAATTATATTTTGATAACATGGCCTGATGTGTGTTTACGTGTTGAACTCGGACGTGATCGGGATCTACAGCACTGTGCTAGTTATACCGTGATAACATGGCCTGGCGTGTGTTTATGTGTTGACCTCGGGCGTGAACGGGATCTTCAACACTGTGCTAGGGAGCTGTACCGTGATAACATGGCCTGGCGTGTGTTTATGTGTTGACCTCGGGCGTGAACGGGATCTTCAACACTGTGCTAGGGAGCTGTACCGTGATAACATGGCCTGGCGTGTGTTTATGTGTTGACCTCGGGCGTGAACGGGATCTTCAACACTGTGCTAGTGAGCTGTACCGTGATAACATGGCCTATTCAGAGACAGTTCAGAGATCGTAGGCTTACGTCTGCTTGGAGGTTAGATGAAATGTGCCAGATGACCCATGTCTCTGTTCATAGACTGTTCATAGACTGTTCATAGACTGTTCATAGACTGTTCATAGACTGTTCATAGACTGTTCAGAGGCTGTTCAGAGGCTGTTCAGAGACTGTTCAGAGACTGTTCAGAGATTGTTCAGAGACTGTTGAGGGGCCCAGATGTAACATACACATGTATGTTTTAACATGGCCTGACGTTTGTTTGTAAACTTGTGGAACTCGGATGTGATTTGAATCTGCAACGCTGTGCTTATTGTACCGTGATAACATGGCCTGACGTGTGTTTATGTGTTGAACTCGGACGTGATTGAGATCTACAGCACTATATGCTAGTTATACCGTGATTACCTGGCCTGACTTGTGTTTGTAAACTTGTGGAACTCGGATTTGATTTGAATCTGCAACGCTGTGCTTATTGTACCGTGATAACATGGCCTGACGTGTGTTTATGTGTTGAACTCGGACGTGATTGAGATCTACAGCACTATATGCTAGTTATACCGTGATTACCTGGCCTGACTTGTGTTTGTAAACTTGTGGAACTCGGATTTGATTTGAATCTGCAACGCTGTGCTTATTGTACCGTGATAACATGGCCTGACGTGTGTTTATGTGTTGAACTCGGACGTGATTGAGATCTACAGCACTATATGCTAGTTATACCGTGATTACCTGGCCTGACTTGTGTTTGTAAACTTGTGGAACTCGGATTTGATTTGAATCTGCAACACTGTGCCAGTGATATTAAGTTTCCTTATGTTTCAGCAAAAATATTACTTTATGTCTAAATACGGTTTTGACCTTACTAAGCAGTTCACTTTACATGGTTTTGCAGTAAACAAGAATTTTGCTGATCAGAGCCAGGTGGTCTAAGACTTTACAATGTGCAGAGAGAGTGTTGTATGTTCCAGTAATGGAGATTAAGATTTCTCCCTTTTGTCCTTTATTATTATGGTGTAACATGGCGAACGGCGTTCTGAGGATCACCTACTTAATTAACAAGTTCTATTGGGTACCACGTTAGGGTTTGCTCTAATTTAGAATGTTAACAGTTAAAGTATATTCATAAGTTGACGGCATTAGTCTGTATTTGCGAGTTCCCTGAGTTACTAGGTTACGTTTGTATTATAGAATGGTAACGTATATCCAGAGGAAGAAGATGTCTCAGTAGCGTCGTTGAAGGCATTGCAGTGTTTTTAGACATGGTTAGGTTAAACCGCAACAAGAATACGAGTGCGGCCTTTGTTAGACCACATAGGGGTAGATTTGTACCATTGAATCAGAATATCTTTGACAAGGCCTTCAAGCAGATACTAGGTAGAGCGGGCCTAAGTCCTGCTAGGTACTCTCTCCATAGTGGGCGTAGAGGAGGCGCCACATTTGCATTCCGTGCAGGAGTTCCCATAGATCTAATCCGCCTCCAGGGTGATTGGCTTTCTGATGCTTACCTACTGTATTTGAAGGTTCCCTTGGCTACAAGATTACGTTTGTGTTATAGAATGGTTAAGCATATCCAGTGGAAGACGCCTCGGTAGCGTTGAAGGCATTGCAGTGTTCGTAGAGTAGCAATTTAGAGATTACAGTTTGTTAATTTGTTCATGGGTAATGGGGTGGTGGTGTCTCTCGTCACCTTCATGTTTAAGTGTATTTCTGATTTTTTTTTGTTTTTCTTTTAGCGGTTTGGCCTTTTGTTATATTGCAATCCATACATAGTATGGGATTGCAATATATTGTTTTTCCTTTCGTTCTCCTCCTGTCAAATCTTCAAATGGATTCAACTTTTTCATTTTTGGGCCAAATGAGCTGAAATTTGGCAGGGTGGTAGAAGTAGCAAATACCCCCAGGCGTTTTTTTCACTTTCTTGATAGAGGCCTTAGAATTTATGATATTTAGGGTTTTTGGTCATTTTTAGACAAAATATGTATATTTTGGGCCCCTGTGCCCTGGTATTACAAGCTAATGACCTGAAATTTGGTACAGATGTGCATTAAACATGTGAGCACAGAAAACCATCAACACTTTCTTCATAGATTGCTTAAAAAATGAGTTATTTTAGGGTTTTTGGCCATTTCTGACTAAAAATGTATATTTTTGGCTCCTATGCCCTTGTATTAAAACCAAATGACATGAAATTTGGTACATAGGTGCGTTTGACATATGACCACAGAACCCCATCAACGCTTTATTCATTGTTTACTCCAAAAAGGAGTTATTTTAGGGTTTTTGGCCATTTTTTGACTAAAAATGTATATTTTTGGCTCCTATACCCTTGTATGAAAACCTAATGACCTGAAATTTGGTACAGAGGTGCATTGAACATATGCTCACAGGACCCCATTGACACTTTCTTCATAGATGACTTCAAAAATTAGTTATTTTGGGGTTTTCAGCCATTTTTGACTAGAAATGTATATTTTTGGCTTCTATGCCCTTGTATGTAAACCAAATCACCTAAAATTTGGTAGAAAGGTAAATTGGACATATGACAACAGGACCCCATTAACACTTTCTTCATAGAACACTCATAAAATGAGTTATTTTGGGATTTGTAGCCATTTTTATCTCAAAAATGTATATTTTTGGCTACTATGCCCTTATATTGAAACCAAATGACCTAAAATTCGGCATGAAGGTGTGTAGGACAAGTGCCCACAGTACTTCATTTTCCCATTGAGCAAACATTACTTCAAATTGTTGGATTTTGGGATTTTTTCAAGGATGAAGATGGATTGCAATATGCTGTATTTGCTCCTAAGCAAATGTCGGCCTTTCTAGTTTTTGGTGTTTTCCCCGAAAAAGTTTTTCCCTGATTAAACTTTTTCCTTTTTCTGCCAAACCGTGTCTTTGAGTTTGTCCGATAATTTGAGAAAAATTTCTTTTGGGTAATTTTTATTAATTGATCGCAAACGATATTTGTCTTGGTGCGGCCCGTTTGCCCTTTGACACGGAACACGTGAGAGTGACGTCACTCGAAGTTTGCTGGGCGGGCGGGTCGGACGTTTCTTTCTGCTCTCCTTTTTCGCCCTCCACCACCCCTTTTCTCCGCCAAATGTTATTTAAGGTTAAGAATGTTATTATAGTTGTTGAAGTAGTATTATTATTAGTGCTGTGTTTTCCCCGAAAAAGTTTTTCCCTGATTAAACTTTTTCCTTTTTCTGCCAAACCGTGTCTTTGTTTGAGTTTGTCCGATAATTTTATGTTATGAAGGATACATTTTCTTTTCTATAGCTTGTTCAAGCCATACGCCACAGGCAGACAGGAAATACTTCTGTAGTGCTCAGCTGTAGGTTAGGTCACTGGCAGACCATTGTGCTGTACCGGGGATAGTACATTTCTGCTGGCTGTAGGTTTATGTTACAGGTGGGCTAGTATATTGTGCCAGGGATAGTGCGACAGGGAAGTTCCAGTCTATTTCTGATTTGAGCTGTATTGTTGTACCCTCAATCGTCGTCATGGCAATAATACATTTTTTTTGCCAGTCTTGTTGTACCTGCCCCTCTCTATTTCTAGTGAATGAGCAGTTATCCTCATTATGCATATAGCGGATCTTAGCTCAAAATCTATATTTAACCGGATGGACAGGCATTTAGCAGTGTGGCATCCAATAAATGTATGCATATCACAAACAGTAGCGGTGAAAGCAAGCCACCTTGAGGAGCACCAGCTAAGACTTTGTGGGGCTTTGACTAACAAGTCCACCTCTCTACCACCAGAGTACGGTCTTCAAGGGTAGCTGTAGATTGTAGACCATAGGTCCTGTCGGAAACCCATGGCTTTGGACATATATGGGTGAAACCTGAGTCGTATAAACTAGATTACATTGCCGACCAACTTCGCTACCGTCTACAAGATACATTTATACAGGAGTGGTTTGCTCGCATAAAAAGCAATTCAAAACTGTCTTTTCTTAACAAATCGAAAAAGTGTTATGAACAAGAGACATACCTTTATGATATATATAACTTTGAAATTCGTAAAGCGATAACCCAGTTAAGAATCAGCAGTCATAAATTGAACATAGAAACAGGCAGGTATCATAATGTAGCGCCTGACCAAAGGTTTTGCCCATTCTGTCCAAAGCAAATTGAAGATGAATTTCACTTTGTCATGATGTGCAGTAGGTACAATGTTTCACGTAATGAGTTATTCACATTCCTCGAATCAAATACAACAGATTTTAAGAGACTCAATGATACAGACAGATTTGATTATATATTCAGATGTAATAACTCCCACAATGCTAAAATAGGCAAATATATAAAAGACTGCTTTGTCATAAGAAAAAATGCCGAAACTCATAATTAGCCCCACTCGATTGTAATACAATATCAATGATTTAGGCTAGCTCTTATTGTTCTAGAAATCAGGATGCCAATTATTTTATTCTATATTCATAATCTGCATATGTACTAAGGTTGATACTTGTTTTAGTAATAAGGATGATAAGTTTGTTTCTTCTTTTTTTTTTGCCATACATTGTACCGTGTACGATCGTTGCGCAATAAAGTTCTTCTGTCTGACAGGGTCCGAAGGAGTTGGCCATGGTCAATCGTGTCGAATGCACGAGAGAAATCAACAAACACGGCGTGGATATCCATTCTTGGACTGCTGTTTAGTGCGTCGTTCCAAGACTGTAGCAGTGCGGTGACAGTCGAGTGAAAGTTTTGCAAGAAACCCTTGCTGTGATGGAGACAATTTCCGTGTCTCGTAGGAGAGCATCTTTCAGAAGACCCGCACACACTTTCCCTACACTTAGTAACAATAACCTTCGCTCTTCTCGACATACAACTTTCAGTAGCACGGCAATTCAAGATAACATGTTTTAAGAGAACCGCCTGCTAACGCTAGATGGCTTGTGACGTTTACGTTTACACATTCAAGACAAATGGGGTGTGGGTAGTTTCTTCGGCCCGTGACCGAGAGGTTGCGGGTTCGAATTCGCCTGCTGTGTTACCGATCTTGTGCCCTTGGGAAAGGCACTTTACACGACTTTCCTCACTTCACTCAAGTGAAAATGAGTACCTAGCTTCGGCTTGGGCCGTTCTTCGGATAGGACGTTAAATGGAGGTACCGTGTTCGGGGAGAGCAACACCCCAAGCACGTTAAAGAACCCGCCGCATGTGCGAACATCCACCCGAGCGGATCAAACCATTCCGGCCAAATTAGGGGTAGGGAATCTCCCGAGCAGCCCTCGTATTAAACCCCTGCTTCGCCTATTGGGTCAGTTAGTCCTCACTCATAGTGAGCAATTGGGCTGGTCTTAATCATGATGTTTCTGACCTAGGGCGAAGAGTTGCTGTTACAGTTCCAATCATGTAACCCGTAACCTTGAGGCCTTGTTACGTGGTGACCATTGAGTAAAAAAAAAAAAATCCAATTACTCATCTCGATCATTCTCAGAGACCCATTAATTAAGATCTGTCTTTCACTTAAAGGTAACGAGAAAGGTCAGCAGACAGTTCCCTTTAGCACTTCCTTTACTTTCCTAATAGTCTTTACTTGCATTAGTACTTCTGACGTTTGTCACCTTGAACTGAACTGACTAAAACCTTTTGAAGTGTCTCACATCAACCACTACGATTCTCAGTTTTGGAATCGCATGTCACTATATCATAGCCTGGTATCTAGCAATATTATAGCTCCCGAGTCTCTTCTAGCCTGGTGTCCAGCTCCCGAGTCTCTTCTAGCCTGGTGTCCAGCTCCCGAGTTTCTTCTAGCCTGGTGTCCAGCTCCCGAGTCTCTTCTAGCCTGGTGTCCAGCTCCCGAGTCTCTTCTAGCCTGGTGTCCAGCTCCCGAGTCTCTTCTAGCCTGGTGTCCAGCTCCCGAGTTTCTTCTAGCCTGGTGTCCAGCTCCCGAGTTTCTTCTAGCCTGGTGTCCAGCTCCCGAGTTTCTTCTAGCCTGGTGTCCAGCTCCCGAGTCTCTTCTAGCCTGGTGTCCAGCTCCCGAGTCTCTTCTAGCCTGGTGTCCAGCTCCCGAGTCTCTTCTAGCCTGGTGTCCAGCTCCCGAGTTTCTTCTAGCCTGGTGTCCAGCTCCCGAGTCTCTTCTAGCTTGGTGTCCAGCTCCCGAGTTTCTTCTAGCCTGGTGTCCAGCTCCCGAGTCTCTTCTAGCCTGGTGTCCAGCTCCCGAGTCTCTTCTAGCCTGGTGTCCAGCTCCCGTGTCTCTTCTAGCCTGGTGTCCAGCTCCCGAGTTTCTTCTAGCCTGGTGTCCAGCTCCCGAGTTTCTTCTAGCCTGGTGTCCAGCTCCCGAGTTTCTTCTAGCCTGGTGTCCAGCTCCCGAGTCT
>NC_049983.1:1077694-1079225 GCF_000003815.2 Branchiostoma floridae
CAAAAAAACAGGAAAATAAAATTTTATGAAGGAACAACAAAGAAAACAGCCGAGAGATCCACTAGAAAAACAGCCAACGTAGGAAGACAAGTCAAAACGGCAAAATTCAAGAAGACGCCAAAAATGGCGGCGAGCTCAAAACCTTGCGTACCTGCTTGGCTTGTAAATCCTACGCCCGTAGGGAACTAATCTGTCTTGTCTGTTGTCGGCAAGTTTTCCTATCCGTTCCCAGAAGGTCGTAGATACTGCAGACTTGCCCCGGTGAGTGTCGAAAACAGTGTTACTGGTCCTCTGCTTTGTAACATCCTGTCTGTGCGGCTCATTCACAAAGCTGCTGCGTCAGTCATGCTGGGGTCACCCTAATACACTCGGCAGTGCCGGCGGGGCTCTAGGTGCACGTGGTGCCGACGGTGTTACTTGCCTTCTCCGTCGACGTCCGGCCAGACAGTACTGCATATACCTGTGATGTCTAACAAACAACCAAAATAAGCGTCTATTCTCGCAGTGAAACATGCTATCATTCATATCCCATACACAATGCCCGGCACGCCAGTGTCTGCGAGAAGAAAGGACCTCAGCATCACATGAGAAAAATTTCATTTTGTAATTTTTATTAATTGATCGCAAACTGTATCTGTCTTTGTTCGGCCCGTTTGCGCTTTGACCCGGAACACGTGAGAGTGACGTCACTCGTAGTTTGCTGGGCAGGCGGGTCGCACGGATCTTCTCTGTTCTCCCTTTTCAAGATTGTTTCTTCTCGGATTTGCTGATATGGAGTCTGATTTTGTGCAAGAGAAGACGGGACATCGATGTAAAGTGTGTCGACTGTCGGTGAGAGGCCATCCGGGTCCATATGGCCGCGGGAAGTGCACGTTTGAGCGACGAGAAGGTTCATCGGATGAAGAATACTTCAAGCAGCAGCGGGGCAGCGCTCACGTGGAGGAGAAGTTGCGGAGTCTCCGGCGCGACAGCAAAGTTTCCGACCTGGTGCGGGCGGTCTGGTCAGACAGCATCTCTGTGGACACGGACGAGACGCAGGTGAGACAGTCGAGCTCACTCAACTTGAAGAAATCGTCGGGTTACAGCAGGGAGAACGCCAGCACTCGGGCTAGACGCGAATCCCCAGCAGTCCAGTTTTCCCGCCATCGCGCACGTAACGTTAGTACCAGCAGAGAGGCTGGGCCGGCGAGACCAGAAAAGCCTGACATTCGCGATCTCAGAAAGTCTAGGGCCTTAGTCAGGGAAGTCGACAAAGCGCTGGACGAGTTGTTGGATCCAGATACCAGCCGTGGGAAACAACCCAGGAGCAAGCGTTACGAGGATCGCGGCTCCGTTTCAAGTTTGTCGCAGTCAGACAGCACGGAGTCGGATTTCGTGAGAAAACTCAGGAGGCGCCAGCAACGCAGGGGGTCGCGCAGGAAGAGTTGCAAGATGAAAGGGGAACGTGTCTCTTCGAAACTTTCATATCACGCCGGCGCTGTGATAGCTATGATTCGGACACTTCTGGTATGTCTGATGATTCCCGCTCACG
>NC_049983.1:1084899-1089469 GCF_000003815.2 Branchiostoma floridae
CTCCCGTGTCTCTTCTAGCCTGGTGTCCAGTGGTATTATAGCTCCCGAGTCTCTTCTAGCCTGGTATCCATTGATATTTTAGCTCCCGAGTCTCTTCTAGCCTGGTATCCAGCGATATTTTAGCTCCCGAGTCTCTTCTAGCCTGGTATCCAGCGATATTTTAGCTCCCGAGTCTCTTCTAGCCTGGTATCCAGCGATATTTTAGCTCCCGAGTCTCTTCTAGCCTGGTATCCAGCGATATTTTAGCTCCCGAGTCTCTTCTAGCCAGCTGGTGTCCAGCTCCCGAGTCTCTTCTGTATATATTTGCGGAGAGGACATAACATATTTGGGAGCTATCGGATCCGACTGAATATCAGGCTACCTATGTCAGACTTATACCATTTTGACATGGAATTTATAGGTCATACTTATTCATATTTCCTTGCATGATTATAAGCACGGAAAGTGGCTTGATATGCACAGATATATACGTAAAATTTGACAACCCTTAAAATGTGAGTTAGTTTGATACACTCAAGTTGCGTTCAGTTTCTTTTAGCCCATAGAAAAACACGCTGGAAACTAGATTTTGATTGTGATACACTATCATTATCTCGTCATGAAATGCCAATGCATAAACACAATAGATAGAGAGACTCAGAGTGACAGAGAAGATTTTGGCAGGGAGTCAAAGCCGATTTTCTCATTATCAAATGTCAGTAGAGGCACTTTGGGAACGCCCCAACCTTTCACTTGTGACTTGTATCCCAAATACCGTTGTTTCTGATGTAAGGGGGGATTTCTAAATTAGAAATATAGTTGTTTGTGATGTAAGGGGAATTACCAAGGTAGAAATCTAATGGTTTGTAATGTAAGGGAGGTGAGTGTGTGTGTGTGTGGGGGGGGGGGTCTTCTCTTATATTCCATAATATAACATTTGTCAACAATCAAGTATCTTGTTTATATCGAACATTGAATAAACGCCATTGCATTTAGAAAACAAGCCATCAGACACAATAGGTTGGTGCCCTGGTAATGAGCAACCAATCAAAATGGCGACAAAAATCGCACCTGTAAGTGCGTTTCTCTATATAACGTATATAGTTCTATATAACGAAATCATTAGAACTTTTTCAACATTCCTGACACGTTTGCTTGGTTGTGTCATAACAGACCAGATTCTGCATAGTCTATAAAATGTTTTGTTTAGCCATGACACCCAGTGTATTGGCATGATATGTCCCTGATCAGACAGTATATGTTTATGGGTAAAATTAACCAATATTGCATTGATATGGCCATCAAATACCAAATCAACAACAACTTGGAGACATTAGATGTGTTCAAGGCTGGAGTATGTACTGGTTTCTCGTTTATCTTAGTCCGTTTGAGTTGTACGGGACTTGTACCCGATGTGTGCCTGGTGAACTGATAAGAACGTCCCTGACATTAAATGGTAGTACGTGCGCATAACCTCCTGTCTGTCATGCGCGACAGGGTCGTGTGGAAGAACTACATAGTGTCACGGGATGGATGAACTGAACTGAACGTGCATCGGCATGTCTGGGTCAATGAATACGCGTCATTAATTAGCTCTTCTACGAACTAACACCGAGCTGGAAATCCCCACATCTGCACCTGTGAAAAATATATATAGCACAAGGAAACGATTAGTCTCAGTGTGTGCAACACAAACTCTGCAGACTAGGGCTGTAACTGGCCCCTCTTCACAAGCAGAGAAGGCCGGCAGCATGTTGGTAGGGCTGCTATAAGCGAGATTTGACAGGCTAGGAAACGATATGCTGAGCTAGCAGTTTGATTCTTAATATTCTATCAAAATGATTGTCACAGGGTCGCGTCTCTTCTGTCATATATGCTCTGATTTATAAAAAAAAAATCTATGACACTGTAATAATATTGTAATATTCATTTTGCCTGCTTTTTCTCTGTACCTAGACTGACATGTCGTTAAAGTAATTACCTCCTTGAAATGTCATAGAGGTTATATTTTCACCAGCGTTCGTGTCTGTCTGTGTACAAGATAACTAAAGAACGGCTGGATGGATTGGTTTCATACTTGGTGCGTTGGTGGGTTGTAATGAAAGCTGGAAATGATTAGATTTTGGGCCTCCTATCTGCTTTCCTTGTACTGCAGCGCAACTTCTGGTTTTGCTATCTTGTGCTCTAAACAAGCTATGGTCACGAATTTTGAGTATTAGATAGCTCTTGTGATAAGTTTGGGCCCCCTAGCGACTGGTTTTGGGATATCAGGGGCATTTTTGTCAAAAACGTCTGAAGTGGATATCTCAAGAAGGGAACAAAGAATTTTCATGATTTTTGGTATGTAGGTACCTTAGACAATGTTGTACAAAATAAAATACTAATTATGCAAAATAGGAGTACATTTGCATAATTAACAAGAATAATCTATATCATAGCAGTTTTTCAGTGTATCTCTTGTTCCGGACATGATATGGTCTTGACATTTTAGTGGTAGATAGCTTTTAGCATCATGACAAAGTGGGGAAAGTTTAAGTCCCCTGACATTTATTTTTGGAACTGCAGGGGCATTTTTGTCAACACATTCCAAAGAGGACAACTGCAGAAAGAAATGACGGATTGACATCATTTTAGGCATGCAGGTATCTTAGGCAAAGATGTTCATAATAATATACATGTTATGCAAATGAGGACTTAATTTGCATGATTAATGTGGAAATTGTATAATTCCATTTTTTTTTCAATAACTGGACTTCAATAAATACATGTAAATAATGATAGATGGAACATAAGCAGATACCAAAGATGCTAATGAGGAACTGATTTGCATAATAAATGCGAAAATCGCAAAACCGCTTAATGATTAATGATGGGAATTTTATACTTGTGACATGTGTATGTTAGTCAATGATGAATATCACCATGCATAAAAGACGCTTCATGATAACACAAGGGGTTAACTATGCCGCAGGCAGAAATGGGATTCCCCTAAACGTCACCTTTCAACTCTGTTGCAAAGCAGTCCCATTGGCGCCCTTAATTGTCAAGCTATTGGTGATGTAATGACATTCACATGTAAAGCTATATAGAGGGGCCGACGCGCGCCCAAAGTCAGGTAGCCGCGGCGACTCTGTGTAGAACACTGCAAGAAAAAGTGTTGCGCCGACAGACCGGCTTCGTTTTGGTTCACCGACTGAAACCTATCAGCATTGTCAGACACAGGTACATTTTAACAAGCTACATTCTACATCTGAAATTTCTCACTGTTCATTCTACGTAGGTTGCAGAAGACTTAAAAAATGACAGGTACGGTCTAAGCTATTGTTGAGCATGTCGTTAGACTGACCGGTGGGCGGCAGCCCTGCTATGCTCCAAAGAAGGCGATCGACTAGTGACCGTTAAGCGGGAAAATTGGTTGTGTGCGACCTTTCATGTAAATATGATGCACGATGTACAGTTACAATTTAAAAGAAAACGAAACGAACAAAGGTTATCTGTGAAGTTGGTTGAATGATCTGTCAAAATGTAAGTCGCTCAAATGTGGCACACTCTTGACAAGTAACTCAGTGAGAGGGCTAAGTTGCCTATTTTATATTTTCTTTCGGGCAGACGAGGACAATGTGGCACTGGCACACTCTTGACAAGTAACTCAGTGAGAGGGTAAATAACGTTCACATGTAATTATTCTAGGTGTGCCCGCGTATGGTAATATCATCCAACTGACCGAATCCAAACCCTCGACGGTGTAAACACAATGCATACGGCACAATTTGGGAGGAGCATTAATGATTTTGTTGTTAACTGGATACAGAGTGTTCCTGGATTGACAAAATAGGCCCCATGATTAGTAACTTATATTAACAGTGCCACATACAGAGTTTTTTTAACTCCCCGTCCGAAGTCAGGTACACATTTTCACACCTGGGTGAAGTGAGGAATGTCGTGTAAAGTGTCTTTCCCAACGGCACAACGTCGGGGGCACGGCGAGTATCGAACCTGGGACCTCTAGGTTTCGAGCACCGGGACCTCTAGTTTTCTACCAGTTACGCCAAGGCAAAGCCCTTTCTTCGTGTGTGTTGTCGTGGAGTGGAGGGCTATTTTATGCACATTTGTCAATTTACTGTTTTGTCCACGGTAGTTGGCACAAAGATAGGCCAGGGGGTAGGTCCGGGCCAGTGTCTGAGGTTCATGACACCGGTACGGAGCAAGACTGTCTCAACTCGCTACATATACATATACATATACATATACATATACATATACATATACATATACATATACGTATACATATACATATACATATACATATACATATACATATACATATACATATACATATACATACACATATACATACACATATACATATACATGTCACAGTAGAGATCATGATCCAGTAGAATCGCCGATTCTCCTAGGAGAAACTCCGATCCAATCTCAAATGATGCTAAGATGTAGGAAACAGCAATAATTTTTAATAATGATTTGATAATTAATACAAACCTACTACCTCATTACCAACTATACTCAAGCCTACTTGTGTCACTTCTACAATGTTAACTTCACCGAAGACTACCACACTTGATCACTT